>NC_056727.1:519044784-519164784 GCF_019279795.1 Protopterus annectens | reverse complement strand
GTTTCTATTTTATCTTATTCTGGCATTGAGAAAGGCTAGCAATAGCCGAAACCGGTTTGCTTCAGCATAGGTTTTTACCTATGCTGATAAGATTTTTTGTGCTATGATGCAGCAATAAATATTATTACCATCATCCTGTACGTGCTGGTCCGTTTTTGGTTTGACAAATAGTACAGTACACAGCATATGCCGATGATCTGCATGATGACATGGATATTAGTTTCTCGGGACAAGTGAGGTATTGTAATTAATGCAAATAATGGAATCAAACATGGAGGAGTGATTCTGAGACATATAGCACAGGCATACTATTTTGTGGTGTTCACCTGTATTGAACACCAAAATTAGCTACAGCACAAAATGTTAAAATGTTTGCAATGTCATTTGCTAGAGAATGGCAGCATGTGTTATTGGCCATGTTTAGAGCCAGTGCCCAGACATGGCATACCACAAGCTTCCACACCAGTGTATATACTACTTAAGTTCCTAACTTACCAGCATATAACTGACTGTGGATTTCTTCTCCTTGTGTAGGAAATCACATATTGCTCTTATGCATGATTAATAACGATGAATAGTGCAGGGTCAGTAGGGATTAATAGATGGCCCAACCCAGTGGACATTAATGTATAAGCAGTTTAAACATCCTGGGTACATGGACTTTTCAGCAACCTATGGAGACATACTAGGGACATTCCAGGCAGCAGCCATGTGTATATTAAACCAATTCTTCAACATTACATGGCAACATCCACAGGAATATATATATAATTATTAAGGACAGACATACATAGAACCACCAGTGTACAGGTATTTTACACCAGAACTCATTCCCCTGGTAGACCATGCTATAGATGACATATAATACTGGACATGTGCAGAAACACAGAATGTGGTGGGATGCAATTTTGACCTTCTGGAGGGATGGTTGTGCTGTCTTGATGTGTCCAGTGTGGGCCAGTGCAGTAATCCCCAGAAATCTCTAGCCAAATAGCCCTTGTTTGTGCAACACTTTATACCATGGCTATGCAGAAATGACTATAGCAGCAGCAGGTGAAAATTATATCAGGGACCACTGTACCTATTACAGCAGCTAATGAAGAGTGATGGATCCAGTCTGAAAGGAGCAGGTAGCAATAATACTCCATGCAAGGCAAATGTAGTTACAGTGCATTATAGCGCTGACAGAGATACAGCATTTGCCTCACTACTATATGCCATGAATCAAACAACACAAGTATAAAATGACATATTCCTTATCACACTCAGGCTATGCTACTCAATGCATGGACCATCCAGAGTGTCAATCTAACATGAATTTACCCATGTAGGTTAGAGGATGATCTGATTACAATCATCATCACTTGCACAGGCTAGGGGGAATCACTGTGATAGGTAACAGCAACATTGTCGTAGGTGTTGCATGTCTCGTGTATTCAAATGAGACACTGAGGCACAGTATGGGTACTGTAGGGACCATTTTTTGGTTCAACCAACTGATGCAAAGAGGTATTCTTTGTGTAAAACAAATCATAGGACTGACTGTACATGAATGCGACACTCAGTCGTACAGAGTTTATCATTTATCTGTACCAAAGTCTCACTACAGCTGTTTTGTAAGGGAAGAGCTGAGTGAGGGTGAAGGAGCATTCTGGATTTGGTGGGATAGAAGGAGCGAAGGGGAAGAAGGATGGATATGTGAGATGTACGAGAGTGAGGAAGTAAAAATGGAGTGAAAGGCTGAGTGGGGGAGAAGAGCAGTAGTTAAGGAGACTGAGTAGGTGAACAAGGACTGGGGCTTAGATTACCTTATTTTGTGGAAGCAGTTGCAGTGTGCTTCTTTGATTGTAGTGTGCCTCTTTGGGCAGTTTTGTCATATTATTGGTTCATGCATTTTGTTTCATTGTCTACAGTATAGCCTACTGGAAAAATGTTAAACAATAAATTTAAAATGTGCTCTGTGACTTTCTAACAAGTGTGTTGTATTATACAAGGAATATAACTTAATAAAGTCAGGAAGGTGTGTCAAAGAAAAGAACACATGTATGTTTCTTGTTTTGTGTGCAAGGGGCCAATGATTTGAAAAAAGGTCAAAGGTATTCTTTATCCACCACTGGCCAGATGTATTTTCTTTGGATATGGTGTGGGTTTCAATGCTGTTTCAATGAATGTGACTTTCAAGGGTAGAGAAGTTTTAATGCCAAGTCTATTTTCATGGTGAGACAGTATTGCTTTGTTTAGCAGATGTTTGTTAGTGTTTGTGCATTATTGTGCTGCAAATGTAAAAATAAAATCCAAATAATCATTGTAGAAGTAAAGCAGTATGCACACATTAGTGTTTATGGTAAATGGGGTGAAATAGCCAAGTAATGGAACATTGGAATTGCTGCAGGGGAACTCTGGTGCCATATTTTGGTTGTCTGTTCTTCAGTGTGCGTTTAAAAGTTGGTATCCCACAATTCCATTGGAGTGGGTGGGGTTAAATAATTATGTATGCAAATTAGATGTTAATCAGCGTACATATTTGTACCTATTTTTCATGGGCCTTGCCCAGATATTTGATGTTTCCAGGTTGAGAGGTATGTCTCCATTCAGTCTGTTTGAACTTTTAAAAGTTCGATCATATGGTCTCAGCCATATGAGCTTCAAACTTTTAAAAGTTTGATCGACTGAAGGGGACCCATATATATATATATATATATATATATATATATATATATATATATATATATATATTGCAACATGAACATATGCAAATGTGTCACAGCAGGGATCATCAAGTCAGGACACAACTGACAAAGGTATGCATACACACTCAGATTGATGTATCACTATATGGAAAAGAGTAAGGGACACACATGAATGCTACACATTCCTATCTCTACAATATAATAACATGAAAAAAAGAGAAACCACACAGGACATAACGCAGACTTTTAATATCAGAAGACTCATATTACAGTAAAATGGTAAGTCAATAATATGAGCCAGCTATGTATACTACACTGTTGGATACACTCTAAAGCAGTCAAGGGTGACCTGACTGACATCTCACACCATGGTCCACTCTGCTTTGACCATGCACAGAGAGATGTTTCCCTGGCTGTTCCACAGAGGAGATTGATGAGGTGAAAACAGCATATTGAGATGAAGGAGCATGACTGTGAGTTCAAGGCCTTGTGACTGGCTGGGCCACAGCAGATGGGAAGGTGAACTTTGTACAGGTTGTACCAGAAACAGTGATTCTCAATGGCCAGTGGTGGATCTGCAAAGAGGTGGCCTGCCTCTCTCACATTGCAATCTGCTGAGCACAGTCAGAGAATGCAGAATCTTGCTGATAGTACCCCACTGCTGCAGTACTGTAGATACCAGGGTTTCAGCTGACTGTGCCACAGAAAGCAGCCTTCATTCTGAGTGGCCAGTGCAGCCATTACCTCATCATGTCAACACTCTTGTCCTTCATACATGACATGCAACTAGTGTGCCACACAGTCTGTGGCATGAGCAAGGGCATAGATGTCTCACTGATGCTGTTGCTGTGACTGTTCCTTTGCTTTCAGCATGAGGTGAACACCCTCTGACACTTGACTATCTGCTTGCCTACATCTACAGGCATCAATGGATTGGCTGTGGTTTCCAACTGCATTGATCACATTGGTGAGGTTGGTCCAGATTTCATGTCTCCAAACTATACCACCTGAATGGCCTAGGAGTCTCCATCCATGTTGCTGGAGAGCATCAATTATAATGTCATTTTCCTGGAATGAAAGTTGTCACCCCTAGGAAAGCTGGCCATCTGAAAGACAGTGATACTCACATGATGATATTCATGTGTGAGCCCATGTATGCATTTGACTCTGTGAACAGCATATGGCCACATAAACAGTATGCACTCCTTTGCAATGCAAATGTCTGTATAACACTGTCTGTGATAAATACTAACATAACATATAAAAAGTAACAACACTGCATTCATACATAACATTTGTAAAATCAGCATAACTTGTAACACTTACAGTTTGTAAGTGGGATTAGAAACCCTCAAACAACATATACATTGAACGGAGGTCTAAATACAACAGTATCATTCCACAGGAATTTGATTGCATTTCACATTAAAATACTACAGAAAGTAACAGCTCGGCTTACAGAAAGGGTCAGAAAATATCAGGATCCATAAACAAGCCAAGGACAGTAAGCATCATAGTATATTGAGCCAGTAATATATATATATATATATATATATATATATATATATATATATATATATATATATATATATATTAAGCTAGCATTTGTTAAGAAGTATAATTGAAAAAAATAACCATAACAGTAACAGTTTTGTTAGGAAACATGAATTAAGAAATATCTGTAATATCAACATCCCATACTAGATGCTAGTGGCAGTATTCACAGGCTTCTGTAGCTACATCACAGAGTGCAAGGAATTACCAATAAGAATTGGGGATGATCCATAAATCAGCCTTCATGTACTGTTAACATTTGCAATATAAGTCTATCTATACAACTGTATGCAGGATTGAAACCACTTATTTAAACTAGCAACAGCTGTATCCATAAAGTTGAAAACAACATCACTCTCATAACTTATAACAATTTGAGTAAAAATGTATTTAAACAGGTACCTTTGGAAATTACTGCCTTGAGGAGATTTACTAATCACCAAAACAGAAATGCTATGAATTGCCAATGTCCTTCTCACTCAGAATCACAGAATCAAAGTGCACCTACCTTTAAGTACCATTTTTCCATACAAAATTAATGAGGTTCATTAAAATTCAAGTTTTTGGAATCCCATTTGTACCACACATATTTAATAAGGTTCATTAAAATTCAGTTTTGGAATCCCATCTGTGTACCTCCATGTAAATTGGCTTCATGAGCTGTAACACCCAGGTGTTCTGCAGAAACATCCAGTAGGTATCAGTAAATGGTATCGTGTGTGGCACATGCTGGTTATCTTCCAATGATCTGATAACATGACATCTGCATCATTTTCAAATGCTGATTTTTGATACATTTACTGATCAGGCCATTGCTACCTGCAAACTGAGTGGTACCTCAGTGAGAATTTCTCTGTGTTTGTATTTTCTAGACTTCTTCAACTTGAGGATCATGATGGCTACCTCAAGGAGGCTGAGATGTCTCCATTCACCCAAATGGGCTGACAAGGAGATGACCCAGATGTTGACTGTATACGCTGGATAGGAGCAGAGGATGAGAGCCAGACCATGGGACTTTGCCATGATAGACATATGGAAACAGATCACAGGGGAGCACTGAAAGAGGACAGGGATCTCCTACACTGGAGTGCAGGTTTACCACTGCTATGAAGACCTGCATTGGAGTGATGTAGAGGATCTACTTCAGAGGGTCGCCAAGGAGTAGAGGCATTCCATAGATCCTTGCAGTGAGTCAATGTTCTATACATACGTGAACATTCCTATGGATTTTACAGATATTTCTCTGTCCAATATGTATCAGAGAGATGTTTTCATAACCGTTTATTAGCTGCTATGTCAATTAGCTCATAAGGATAATAAATTGGACTCAGTAAATACTGTCATAACTATGGATTTGATTCCCTTGTTGTAACTTATTTAATAATGTGTATACTATTCATAATTATGACCTTTGTACATATGTTTTACAACATCTAACATATTTTCACATAGCTAATGTCGTCATGCATCACCGACGCCTATAGCGCCCAGGCCGCAGATAGCTGCGCTCCTCGTAGTTTTCTGTTATATTGCCACAGTATCATCTGCTGCACCATTATATGTTGGAATAAAAACACATACATAACTTCCTTAATTCATTACACCTAAGAAAATGCATAGACATGTTTATTTAAGCTAAAAATGAATGCCTAAATGCTTACTCATATGTTTTCAGTTAAGTGTTTATAGCTGTTATTTCTGTACAATAAAATGTCCAATAAGTTTTCACAGTTTCCATATTCATCTGTTCTCTGCAGGACCTCTAATAAACATTTGTAGTACCTGTTTTTTTTAAATGACACCTATGTTAGCTTGGTGTGTAAGGCAACAAGCCACTATGTCTAAATTTTGGAATGTTGTGGGTTCCAATCCACATGGGGACACATATATCTGTATCTGTTATCTTGGTTTACTCCACCAAAAGCATTTATTTGGAGACACATATTCAAAATCTTGATATTAATGTTTCTGTTGTGCATGTTTACAAATAACTAATTTAATCAAATTCCTACCAATATGTTTGAAGTCAAAAATTATCTGATAGTTAGTAGTAGGCTAACTGCCTTTGTGGACCATTTTAAGCCTAGCCAATTACCGCATGGAAGGTTCAAACTCTGCACCTTCTGTCTGTAAGATAAATAGCTTAACCATTATTCCAACTGCCCACCATAATTGCTGATTATTTCATCTTCCTAACAATAAGATTTGTAGAGCAGTACCTGCTTGTTTGAGAATAATGCCACAGTAAGGCTGCTATCTTGGCTTGTAAGCAAACATGCCACCATGCCAGCATTTTGGCTTGCTGTTTTCTCAAGTCCAGAAAGGGGGCACATATCTGAAACTGTTATCTTGCTTTAATCTAGTCATAGTATATTCCACTTATTGATATTAACATATAGTTTGAGCATGGTTGCAAAGAACTTGGTTATACATTGAATTATTAAGAAACATATCCATAATCCATAACATTCTGTTAACATCAGCTACTTAGCAGGGTCAGTAAAGCTTGCTAAATACTGTTATATGTCTGAGCAATTCCTTGGTTAATATCATATAGTTAGCAAAAGTGCTATCAATGTCTGTTTTATCATGAAATATTACATCCAATTCAAGAACGTCATGCTCAAGGAGGGAGTGGGATGAGCAGACAACAGCTGAAATGCAGAACAGGGAAGATGTACTGTATGTATTTTCTTAGTGATGTGCACTTTGGCAAGGAATATCATGGTCCTCACACACACATACTATGTTCCTTATGTACAGCAAATGTATGTTTCTTTTTACAGAAGCTCTATGCTACATGACACTGTCCCACTGTTTAAGGAGTGGATGGTCTCCATTAATGTTAATGTTTCTGAACACAGTGCAGACATGAATATAATTTTCAGACTGTTTAGATACATGACCAGCACATGTTCATACTTTGAAATGGTAAGCCAAGATCCTTATTAGTCAATAATTGTCCATCTAGATGACGTCATAAAAAGAAGACTTTCCAGTGCATTCAAAACATATTTATTTTCAGTCAAGATTGACTAGATTGGCAGGTAGCTCTTAAGGTTAGAGTTTGGATTTAGTTTGTGGTTGCAGGTTTGAATCTGTTGTTCTCCAATCTGTATGTAACACTGACACTGAAAATATGTACTGTGATTATTTAATATTCTTCAGAAATAATTGTCTAGAAACTGTGCTAAGAAATGTATGTCACTATTATTTGAGGAATGCATCATTCAAACATTCTATTTTTTGTTCTCAGGTGAAGAGGATCGCAGCAGGAAATGATCCATGTGCATTAAGTGGATGCACAGGCTTGAGGAGCAGCAAAAGGAGAGAGGAATGTTGATTATGTTTCTTGTTTTATGAAATTAAATGCATCTTCCCTTGTTTACAGGCCTATATTTTTTAAAGTAATATGTATATTGATTAAAATGCATGAATACCCATCATGCATCAGTAAGGTAAGTTAAATCATCATGATAGCTGTTCTTACAACTGTGATTGAAACTAAAAATGTTGAACTTTCATATAGCACTGAGCCTTTGTTTCAACACATATTTTTTGAATTGTAACCAACAACCTAAATAACAGTTGGGTTTGTATATCTGTTATACATATTATATACAAGTTTAAGTGCTTAGATTGTTGCTTAGCATTTATGGTTTGTTATATTTGTATCTGTTGTTGTGTCTTTCTAAGCAGTTGATCTGTTATCAGTAGTATTACCTATTAACAGAATGAGTTGGGGTTTGCTGTGTTATTGTACTGATGTTTGCAGATCTCCAACACTTAGTTCGTATTCAGCACACCCTGAAGATTATCAGTGGTATTGCTTCTGCTTTCAGCATCATAAGTGATTTGGTGGAAACACAGTTATAGCTTAGATTTACTGACAGTTGTGTAGATGGACATTTGACTGCAGCAGTTCATATTCAGCAAGTATATTCAAAATGTTTTGATTTTTCAGGCTAATGATTGCTAATACTTTTTGGTAGATAATGCATACAGTTATACATGTACAATACTGTTACTACTAGATATATTAGATTCTTATATGTCACAGACTGTGGTGATTGAACATATAACCTTGTTTTTGCTGTTGTATTCATTATATTGATGTATATTCAGCAAGTTATCATGCTGTCTCAAATGTTTGTCATATGGCTTCCATATTGTCCACAATATTGTCATATCACTTTCTACTTGTTTGAAAAATGGCACTTTGTGGCTGTTCATATAAAAAAAAAATTATTGCAGACAGTACAATCTCTTGATCTGAGCATTCATACATTCTTACAAAACTAATGATTCAGGTGAGTGTGTCTAAGCATACAGAATTGTTAAAAAAAGAATACTGATGTCCTGTTTACAACTAAGACATAATAGGCCTGTGCATTTATGAGGTCCATAATGGACGTGTGTCAGTCCCTGTATAAATTGTCATCATAATCATATTCTGTTGTGCTATGATAGTCATGGGACTGTTCAGTGTGATAGACATTTGTTTTTACTTTTTCTGTTGTGTTTTGCAATTAATCTTAACACAGCATGGAACCAGAGGGCATTCTTGAATAAGAAGACAAAGATGAGTGCATGCCAGTCCACTGCCAGAGTTTTCTGAGGATAATGGTGATGATGATGATGATGATGACGACGAAGATGATGAGGAACCTGGACCTTCCCTTGTTTGAGCCATCATGCCTGCACTCTGAAGATGAAGACATGACCAGAATCAGGATGATTATCAGTAGGCGATCTGGGAGGTCATGGCCGATGTATTCTGAACACAGATGAGGGACATGATGGATTCCTTCTTTGAGAATATAAGATGGGCTATGCGGGATTCATTCAGGGATATAGCTTGTGAAGTCATTGGGAGTCTGAGTCCCATCAGCCTGGCCTGGTCCTTCAAGTCCATAAGTATTGCCTGTGTGTTCCACCTGTGTTATGCTGCCAACATGGGACTGACATTTCAAGAAAATTTTCAGGAAAAAACAAACCATGCTGGTGGACGTCTATCATTTAATAAATTATACAACTGCCGTCTAAAAATACAAAAGTGAGATCCCAGGACTGGAAGAGGACCATCCTCAGCCTAAATAAGCAAATAAGACAATTTGTAAAATCTTCAAAGAGTAACTATGAGAAAAATTTAGTAACCAGAGCCAAGGATAACTTTCTTCAGCTATATCTTCAACCTAAAAAAGTAGGACTCAGATGTGAGCTGAACTAATTGTGAATAGCATTACACATACTGACCATGTGGAAATTGCAAACCTGCTAGCATACAGGTTTGGCAAAAATTTCAACCCCCTATCCCCCCAAGCATACCACAAACCATATATTCATCATCTCCTCCTCCCTGTATCTCCAAAGACCAAGTCATCAATGCTCTCTCCAAGGCTTAAAACACAGCCTCCATGAGACCAGACAGCATTCCAGGCTACATTCTTAATGTTCTAAAACAAGAACTAGCTACTTCATTAGGCAACCACAGCCTGAGTACTGAATTTGTCCCAACTGAATGGAAAACAGTGACTTTTATATCTCTCCACAAGGGTGGCTCGACAACAACCCCAGGTAACTATAGACCCATAAGTTTAAACAGCCTCATCTATAAGTCAATGGATAGAGGTGACCTCCAAACCCTGGATCCACCCCAGTTTGGTTTTGTCAGGAGCAGGTCATGCCTGCTAATCCTGGTGTACTTCTTTGAGAATGTGACAAGAACCATAGATGAGGGCAAAGCCGTGCACACAGCCGATCTTGACTTGGCCAAAACCTTCAACACTATCCGACATTTAGGCATCATTGACAAACTAACCCAGTTGAATATCAACCCCTATGTTGTCAGGTGGGTTGCAAACTGTCTCACAGATCGACAACACTTAGTCAAAGTGGGACACTTTACCTCTACCAGCAGACCTGTCACCAGTGGGGTCCCACAAGAAGGGTCAGTGCTGGGCCCCCTCTTGTTTGGCATATACTTCTCAGAAGTCCAGGCCAAAACAGACGGGTTGTGTCTAACCAAGTTTGCAGATGATTGCAAGTTAGGTGCTATAACTGAATCCCCTAACGATGTCAGCTTACTTCAAAAGGGGCTTGCACAGAAATTGGGGCTAAAGCCATTGTCTTAAACTAAATGCTAAAAAAATGCATCATCATTCCCTTTGGTAAAAACAATGTCCCTGCTGATTATAAAATAAACAACAATACCCTAAGTACCAATTCAGTAGTGAGAGACCTGGAAACACAAGTTGACTGTGACCTCAACGTGGACCACCATGTGTCTACTGTGGTGAGGAAGACAGTCTGTGTCACTCACCTGATTAGCAAAGGCATCACCTCAACAGCAAAAGAGGTTATAACTCCCCTGTACGGGTCCCTCATCAGGCTTATTATTGAATATAATGCTCCCTTTGATGTGTACTATACCAGACACCTGCAGCAACTTGAGAGACCTCAGGGATTTCTAACTAAGAACATTTAGTGTCTCTATCACATGTCTTATACAGACAGACTAAAGTCACTGTCACTGTACTCAGTAGTGCATAGACTACATACAGGCAACTTATGTCTGGCTTACAGGGTTGTCTCTGACCCATATCTAATGGAAATGCTGCACATCTGTAAGTCAAATGAAACTAGAGTCACCCATTCCAGGGACCTCAATCTAGTCTATGACATAAACAGGGCCTGTTGCAGATACAGATACATCTCCCAGAGTTTTCTACTCCTCTGGAATAGGCTTCCAATCCATATCAAGCAGAGCATCTCCATGACCCTGTTTAAGCACAACCCGGATGACTGGATGGGAAACCATAAATTTCCGGTGGGGATTGCCCCTGTTTCTCTCCTGGATACGGGTAGTTCTTGCTAGGAAAACCTTGGGCATAGATGGTATCTCTCATCTAGTATTGTATTAGGATTTAATAGTTAGGCTTATAAAGACCCACAGGTCAATAGCCTAGTAACATCCTATGAACCTATTTTATTAATTGGACTGTAGATGCACTCTTCTGCACACATACTATGCATCTGACATCCTTATATGTTATTGATGTGTGACAATTCCTTCTGTTTCAGTGTGTGCATGACACAGTAGCACATTATACTTTCCTCCTACATTCAACTATCCATGCATTGTGGCAGTCAATCTTTAGCCTGTAAACATGTGTTTTACTGGGGCAAATGACAGACAACATATGTTGTCCATACTCCATCTCTAACATTGTGATATGGCTTGGAAATGTGTTTTGCCATATCAGGTATGTGCAACAGCCAGACATGTCATTCCACATGTGTTTTGGATGACCATTACCATGATGCAGTGCTGTCTGTTATATGTTGGCAATGTGGGATCATATACAAGTATATCCTGTCTATGTGTAGTCCTCCTTTTCTGACTGCATCAAATAGCACTGCAGCATTAATCTACACACAGTGTTACAGATACATTCTTTAACAGTACATTACACACTATGTTTAATGTATGTAGCATTTCCACATCCATTATGTATTGAAATCAATTTGCACCTTCCACAAAGAGTTGTACACATCAACTGAACATACATGTGAGACCACGTGGTTGGATAAATACTGACATACAATTGTACCTTTGACATATGAGCATTCACTGAGTTGCTGCTGATGTGCTGTAATGATGCTCACAGGAGTGTCCTCTGCTCTGTAATGATCATGGTGGTTTCTTCGAAATTTCTTCACAGTATATGTGTATGTGCTTGTAATTCTTAGCTTGCTTACCTATGCATGTTGATGTGACATGACTGCACATTACTGTGTCCAGTTCTGCGGATATCAGCAATCAGTCTAACTACTTGACATACATTTTCAGTTTGGTTAAATGGGATATTGTTTGATTTCTACAAGTTTTTGTGATACATATGCATTTGCACTGTGCCAACTTACCTTGTCATGCTTTACCCTGATGTGGGCTCAGGTTGTCCACCTTCCTTCCACCATTATTTTTTGCAGATATGTTTGTCTTTGTTGCAACTACTGGCCATTGCCATGTATTAGTGAACATGTACCAATTAAATGGCCATGTTACAATGGCAGCTGTGCACATACAAGTTACTGGTTAATGGTTGCAGTTGGTCCATGTTCTCATTATACTTGTGTATTACCCAGTGTAGTTTTGACACATCCACGTGCACAACCTGCAGTATTTATTTTTCTGTGTTAAATTTTTGAACATATTATTACATGTCATTGGTGGATGTATGTATATTGAACTTGCTTTCATGTGCATTAATTTATGCCACTAACAGACTTATATACGCATCTTTGAAATGGCACATGTGTGTGTAACACATACACATTGCATTACATGTTTGTTTGTGTTGTGCATACCTGCTTGTGTATGTAGGAGCTTTTGTTGGCCTTCTACAGTACTGTTGTTTGACACTGTGCTTGGTTGTTTGCCTTTCACATGTGTAATCATAGGTTTGGTTCTGACCACTGCTGGAGTCACCTACCATTGTTAGACCTAAATTTGCTCATCTGTGATGTTGCTTGGATCACTGCACTGCTGCGGACTAATTGGATATGTCTTTACTTATCCAATGTGTACTGTGATACTAATTTATTGCCCTAGAACATACACCTGCCATTGCTCATATACATTGAGATATAATTGTCACACAGTTTGTGACATGTCATAACATGATAGTGGGTAGATATTTTTTTCTGCATTTCACTATGGCTGGTATGCATCACCACCCTGTTTGTCAGCTTTTGATTGTATATGTTGCACAGTGTGCTGTCTGTGTAACTTACCTGTCCATAATGTTTTATTTCCAACATTTGTCTGTCTTGTGCCATGCTATTTATTCTATGGGTATACCGGCTGTGATGATATTCTCTTCTTCTTTCCCTATGTTTACCTTTCCTTCTATTCTTAAAAATTGCCCATGCCCTTCTGACTTTCTCTCAGATTTTCCTATTCCAGCATCCCTCTTGTGTCTCCATCTTCTTCATCCATACCTACATCTTCTTTTCTATCTTCCACTTTCCTCGGGTGTGTGCATTATGTGTATTCATCATACAAGTCCCAAACCTATTGCTAGCAATTGTTAGCTGTAGTGATGGGGCCATAATTTCCCTTTGCTTTTAATTTTATATCAGAATATTTATGAATTCCATTAGAATCTATAAGGACAAGCCACCATACTTTATTAATACATGTGTTACAGAGATATCCGTAGTTGTCTGTGAGCTTACTGGAAAGAATACATTCAAGATATATGTCTATATCTATCAGAAATGGCATTACAGCTTTAAAGCACATATTTTATGTTAGTGGATGAGTTACGGAAATATCAGTAGTTATTTGCGATGTTTCTGGGCCTGTTCCTAAAAATATATGCTGCGAATACCATGCGTCTTACAGTGGCATGGTTGCCATTTTTTTATTTTTAGGTATCATAATAAAGTCAGTTACATTCCATAGTTGTCCTTAACCTTGCTGGACAGATTCTGTATGACTACATGAAAAGGGACATGGAGGAGCTGTCTGATCTTGTAGCCCAGGCAGGTATGACCCTAGCCCTGAGTAGCATCCTGCCATCACACAGAATGATACCACAGTACAAGGACAAAATGATTGACTTCAACAATTGGCTAAGCTTCTGGTGTCATTCTAAGGGGATCCAATATCTGTCTGCCTGGGATGACATGATCGACAAACCCCAATGCTTTGCCAGAGATGGCCTGCAACTGTTGCCCCTGGGATTCCGGATACTGGCTAAGGCTCTAGCCACCCCTATAGTGCCATTTTTAGGCAAGGTTCAAATGACAAATTCACCACCCTAACAGGTACAGGCAAGAAGAATCTGAGGGTATTGCTACTCAATGCTAGAAGTCTAAACCTCAAAATGCACTCACTCGAGGCACTCCTTAAAATGGAGAACATTGCCATCTGTGCAGTGACAGAGACCTGGTTCAAGGCTCCAGAGAGTACCCCTGCATTACCAGGCTATAATTCATACCACACCTTTCGGTCACCTAACCTGGACCGAAACACTAAAGGCAGAGACGTGTCTATATTCATTAAGGATATCCACACCTCCAGGCTAGTTGCTCAGCATAATGCATCCGAGATTATCCAATTGCAACTAACTCTGGGCAAAACCGCAATCCAAATTGTAGCTTGCTACAGATCCCCCACCATGCCCCAGGATTCCCACTCCTCATTTCTTAATACACTGGAAAATATTAGGGTACAACCTAACACCCTAATAATGGGCGATTTCAACTACCCTACCATTAACTGGGAAAACTACTCATGTACCAACTCTTGTGCTCAACGTTTTCTGGAATTCATAAATTCCAATGCCATGGATCAACTTATCCACACCCCCACCAGGGGCAGCAATATCCTAGACCTGGTTATTACCAACATGGGCAACCAGTGCTCCACAACAGAGGTCAATTCCCCGTTGGTCAGATCCGACCACAAGCTAATCACCCTAGACATCCACATCCCACCCCTACCCCCCATTAGGGAAACCACAGTAAAAAATTTCTCCAAAGCCAACTTCACGCTTCTTAAGACAGAAGTGGCAAACTTTACGACACCCATGCTGACGGACAATAGAGCTATGACTGCTGAATCCTACACAAATGCACTTTATAAGCACTTACACGAGTGCATGGATCATGCAATCCCTAAAAGAACCAAGATGCGATCCTCCAAAAAAAGGAAGCCAATCTGGTGGTCCCCTGCCATAAACAAACTCTACAATAGAAGAAAGAAACAGTTACAAAAAAGAGTAAAATCCCATAATTGGAGAAACTCTCTGGTCAGCCTCAGTAAGAAGCTGAGATCCCTCATAAAATCCTCCAAAGCTAGTTATGAAAACAAAATTGCCACTGACTCTAAAGACAACCGCAAAGCATTCTATAGCTATGTCAAGAATCTCAATGGCAACACTCAGATCTGCTCTGAGTTACAGCACAATGGCACTAAATATACAGAACCAACTGATATTGCCAACATCCTGGCAGATAGGTTCAGTGCTAACTTTACCCCCCTGTCATCCCCTAAAGGGCCACTCTCTATAGCAGAAGAATGCAAAGTTCCTGTAATCACGGCTGCACAGGTAAAAAACACACTATCCAAAGCCAAGAACACAGCATCCATGGGACCTGATGACATCCCAGGCTGTGTTCTACATGAACTACAGAATGAACTGGCAACCCACCTAAGTACCATGTTCAATCATAGCCTCACCTCAGGCTATGTGCCCACTGAATGGCGCACAGCAACAGTTATCCCACTCCACAAAGGCGGAGCCACCACAGACCCCGGAAACTACCTCCCCATTAGCCTAATGAGCCTGGTCTGCAAGGCTATGGAATGTATCATCATGGAACTTATAAACAATGTCATTGGTAATCTCCAAACTCAGGACCCCACCCAGTTCGGGTTTGTAAAAGGCAGATCATGTCTCCTAAACCTGATAGACTTCTTTGAAGCAGTCACCAAAGCTGTAGATGAGGGTAAGGTGGTTCACACAGCCTATCTAGATCTCACCAAGGCTTTCAACACCATCCCCCACTCTGGGATTATAGATAAACTCACTAAACTAGGTATAAATCCCTATGTCACAAGATGGGTTGCCAACTGGCTCACTGACAGAACCCACACTGTGAAAGTAGCAGACTCCAAATCCAATTTCAGACCAGTGACAAGTGGAGTACCACAGGATTCAGTCCTGGGTCCTCTCCTGTTTGATATCTACTTCTCTGAAGTACAGGCCAACACAGAAGGTCTTTGGCTAATGAAGTTCGCAGATGACTGCAAACTAGGAGCCATAATCAAAACTCCAAAAGATGTGGACATCCTACAAAAGGGCCTCGCTGAGACAGATGCCTGGTGTCAAAGCCATGGCCTCAAGCTCAATGCCAAAAAGTGCATTGTCATCCCTTTTGTTAAAAACTCAGTACCCATGAACTACCACATAAGCGGTAATCTACTTAACACTGAAAATGTGATAAGAGACCTTGGGACACAGGTGGACAGTAGTCTCTCCTTTGATAATCACATCACCACAGTAGTCAGGAAATCCTTCTACGTGGCACACCTCATCACAAAAGGTTTCTCATCCAGGAAAAAAGATGCCATTGTTCCCCTCTACTCATCAATCATTAGACCCATTATAGAGTACAATGCCCCTTTTGGTATGTACCTCACAAGACATCTACAACAACAGGAAATGCCACAAAAATACCTCACAAAGAGGATTACCGGCCTCAAACCGATGCCCTATGCAGACCTTCTCAAAAAACTGCAGCTTTACTCCGTTGCATATCGCCTACTCAGAGGCGATCTCTGCCTAACACACAAAGCTATGTCAAACCCAGAGCTTTTAGACATGCTCCACTTAAAGAAATCACAATCCCTCTGAACTGCATGGTCTAGGGACCTAAACCTTGTCACCACAATAAACAGAACACGCTGGAGGGATAGATTCCTGTCCCAGAGACTTCCCATACTCTGGAACAAACTACCTATCAATATCAAACAAAGCTCCTCATTAGCGCTCTTCAAGAAAAATCTTGATGATTGGATGGGAGATAGGAAATTCACCCTGGGGATCACTTCTGTGGCTCTGCTCGACAGTGGCACAGGAAAATAATTTTCTTGGGTGGTGAAAGCTAGGGTACCTTTGGCTAGGCTTATATAGGCCCTAGGGCCAATAGCCTAGTACCTACCTATGAACCTATGAACATATAAATATATATATATATATATATATATATATATATATATACATATATATATATATATATATATATATATATATATATATATATATATATATATGTGTGTGTGTGTGTGTGTGTGTGTGTCTGTATAACTAACAGGATGCTTGAATTGTAATCATCTTTCTGTAACTTTGTTACTGTACATCATTAGTGGACAACGATTTCTCATTATTTATGAGTTACTTGCGGATTTGTTTTGTGAGCTGTTGATACTGCAGAACTCCATTGTGTGCTAAGCTATTCTGAGTTTCTTGCAATACATTTGCATATTGCAACATTATCTGCAAGTTTTGTGCTGATATTAGCAAAATGCATCAGATTAGATGAGCTTTATGGAATTCATCCCTGGGAATTTGCCCTTTCCCCACTGTACTGTGATCTCACAGTTGGTATATATAAGTTGCAGTGGTGTGGAGAGTTCAGTGGGCAAGTTTTCCTGCAAAAATACCGTTTTTTTTTTTTTTGTATCTTTTAGATTAGATTTTTTTTTATGTTTAAGTGCTCAAACTTTTAATCGTTCAAGGCTCTGACATAAATATACATACATATATATATATATATATATATATAAATGCGCGCACATGTGTGTGTGTGTGTGTGTGTATATGCACTCTGTTACTATAAAGTGCAATGTAAAATGGCACATGTCCAGTAGAGGTTTTACAGTATGCAACTTTTTCTTTGCTATAAAATCAGTATACTGCAGGTGCTCACTTACCATTAGCTCACAACACATTTCTCTGCTGCCACTTGCTCAGATTGGCACTACCACTAACATAAGTGGTAAAACAGCCCTAACCCTAAACCAAATAGCAACTCCTGATTGCTGCCTAAGAGCAAAATCCCCCAACCCTCCCTAACCCTAACTCTATGCTAACTCCTAGACACTCCCTAAACCTAAAATCCCCCTCCACTCCTTACACCTAAAGCCCCAGTTTCCTTTTCCCTCTTATCAGATTCATGCTGAGATGTTGTTGGCATATGACTGTTGTGGTAGCTGTGTTCTTAAACCCACATTTGAGTTCAATCAGCTGCTCTGCCAGGTCGGTGGCCAGGTAGGTGGATGGGAACACTGCTGCTTAATTCCATGACTGTGAGTTTGTGGAATTAAAGCAGTTGGGGCTCCAGTGGCAATAAGTGCACCCTATTAAAACGTATAAACAACAGTGCAAAATGCCACAGCTGCAAGCAATGACTGCTGCTCAGATATTTCAGAACATTGGTTATTATAATGCTATGAAGTGTAGTGTATACTCCACAGTTCCAGTCAAAGAAACATATCTTGGGTATTTCAAAGTAGTGCTTACAGCAGAACAGTGAGTGTGTGGACAAAAAATGCAAAGAAGAATATCACAGCTCTAGAGATATATAAATAACACACACACACACACACACACACACACACACACACACACACACACACACACACACACACACACACACACACACACACACGCACATGCACACACACGCACACGCGCTCACTCACACACACACACACACACACACACACACACACACACACACACACACACACACACACACACACACACACACACACACACACACCATTGACACAGACAGATAGCTACACAGACACAAAAAGATAAACACATAGACACAAATGCAGAGACCCAAATATGAAAAAAATTAACAGACATGTACGCAAACACAGAAAGATGCTCACTTAGTCAGGCAGAAATGCAGAGACTCAGATATGTCTAAACACAAACAGCATGGACACAAACAAGCAAACACACACACACACACACACACACACACACACACACACACACAAACACACACACACACACACACACACACGCACACATGCACAAACATGCATGCACACTCTCATGCATACACACATATATAGAGAGTCATATTGTAATCATTAACTATTATCTAGTCATTTCTAACAGTAAAATGTGTAGAGTTTTCCACTCTAAATAAACACAGGGACAAGTAGCTTTCTGAAAACTCCTAGAAGCAAATAAAAACATCCATTAACATTTCAACGCTATGCAACATGGGGAAAAAATAGCAGCAGTCTGCATTTAAAGTGGAACAGCCTTACAAGACTTTCTGCAAATATATAGAGCTGAGTATATTTTTCTGTATTATTCTGTATTATAGAGCTAAATTGTTGCTTAGATATCTGTTGTCTTAGTTTTCTCCAAATATACAGAGATTAGTATATATTTTTGGGGTTTTATAATTTGCACTCTGATTCCTCTCATCTCTGTTGAAACTCCCCCCCCCCCCGTTCTGGTAGTAGTTTAAATTTGGTGGCTTTTGCAGTGCCCGCCCCACTGTAGATTTTATCTAGGACACTCCCCCAGTACCATCTCTTTACCGCATTCTACCTAATAAACCCTTTCTGCACTTTCTTTTAGTCCTTTTTAATTTAATTACATTTTTTCAAACTGTGTGTGGACTAATATTGCTACATACTCAAGTGTGCCAGCTTGCACTGCATGTGAATTGTTTTTACTACTGTTTTTGCTACTTTTCTGAAAAAAAAAATTGTAAGCCTGTTTCCTACCTTTCCTGTAATTAGTGTTCCACATACAGATTTGCTGTATCCAGGACTATTTGTAAGCTTCTGAGCCCCCAAGCCTTTCTGTGTTGGAGGGAAGCCTTCTAGCTTATCAGTGGGAGTGGTAAGCACTAGGTAACCTGTCTACCACATAAGGAGTGGTTCTGGCCCAGAATTTGTAGTTATTGGCCATTTGGGTGGTCTTCCATCTCTCTCAACTTTCTGATTTGAAGGCCTGCATTTGCACTTGTTTCTTTCCTGTAACTCCTGGGCCCATCTCATTTGCTCACTCACAAAAAAAAAAAAAAAAAAAAATCTGCTTTTACTGTATTTGTGTTTCTTCCTACTTTATTTTGCTTTTGCGTCATCTTAACAGTACTCAATTGTATTTATTACTGCTTGGTGTAACTCATTCTAAGCCTTTTAGTTTAAGCACTTGGGCTTCAGACCAGTTGTTTTACATTAGGAAGGTTTGTGGTCTGCACTGTGGTGGCAAGACAGGTAGCTTACATCCTTCTAAGTTGGGAACTGCTGATTGAGGGCTCAGTGTCTGTTATTCTAAAAGTGTATTAATTCTGTTTTAAGCACTTGGGTTTCAAGCCAGTTATTTTACATTAAGAAGGTTCGTGGTCTGCACTCTTGTGGGAGGAGAGGCTAGACTCTGCCCTTCTGAGCTGGGAATTTCTGGTTAAAGACTTATAGTGCCTGCATATTTGAACTGTTTCTTACTGAAATTGGCACACCTTGTTTTCTGTAGCATAGACTAGATCCAGGCCTGCTGTATCTAGCTTTATTTGTATGCTGCTTGTTTGTTTGCTTGTTATTTCCCTGAAATGCTAATTCCACCTAAAACACGGCTTTTCAGTGCTTCTGTGGATCCCCAGTGATATCTGCATTGCTTACTGTACTTATTTCCTTGTTTCACTTGAAAGAAAGTTACTGTTTTGTCGTTTTTGCATTTAAGTTACCTGAAACACATTGCATTTAAGTTACCTGGCACTTGCTCACTAAAGCAATTATATAAGTCAGCACTAAAATATTAAAAGCACTACACCCTCACAAACTCCCCTTGAGTATCTCATTCCCCATTGGCCCTTTTTTTTCAATTATAAAGGAATTCCCAATACTATTCTAGCATGTCCAAAGGTCAGTTGTCAATCTCCTCTCTGGTCCAGCTGGTGAATCTGGGAATCTTGAGGCAATGTTACAACTGCCTCATGTACACAGACAACCCCCTCCTCCTCCCAACAAATTCCAACACATGTGAGAGATGCAACCATATAGCCATACTGGAGGCTAAGCTCTCTCAACTCAGTACTGGTGAAACCAGTCAGGAGGAGAAGGAAACCACACTCACTACAATTCCAGTCTCACATAGACCTACCACGACAGCAAACCAAACACATAAACAGACAAAAAAGCATACTCAGAGGCTCTAAATAAAAATCTGCCTAAGCAGCAGAGACCTGCAAAGCAGACACCCAAGCAACCGCTACCCCAAAACAAAACACATGCAACACATAGCTCACAAAGCCAGTGTGCCGAACAGTCACAGCCCTTAAGGCTAAACAACACATCTGATACACTTGTAATAGGTGACTCTATCATCAGGCACACTGACGTCTCGCTCACCAGGCTGAACAAGGAGAAGGTCATGGTGAGCTGCCTGTCAGGCGCTAGGATCCGCCACATAACACAAGCACTCAGGTCACTCCAAGGCAAGTACAAATATGACTCAGTCATTGTCCATGCTGGTGTGAATGACCTGAGACGTACCTCCCTGGACTACATGAAAAGAAACATAGAGGAGCTCTCTGAGCATGTAGCCCAGGCCGGTATGACCCTGACCTTGAGTAGCATCTTACCCTCACCAAGAATGATGCCACAATATGAAGACAAGATGATCAATTTCAACAATTGGCTTAAGTATTGGTGTCATTCAAAGGGGATCCAATGCCTGTCAGCCTGGGATGACATGCTCGACAAGCCACGATGCTTCGTTAGGGACAGCTTGCACCTGTCACCCCTGGGCTTTCAGATATTGGCAAAGGCTCTTGCTACATAGTGCCTTTTTTAGGCAAGGCTCAAAAGACAAACCCGCCTCCATAGGTATCACAAGGGATAAGAAACTAAGAGTAATGCTACTCAATGCCAGAAGTTTAAACCTCAAGATGCATGCACTCAAAACTCTCCTTAGCATGGAGAACATCGATATCTGTGCAGTAACAGAAACCTGGTTCAAGGCTCCCAAGAGCACCCCAGCACTACCAGGTTATACCTCATACCATGCTTTTCTGCCCCAAAACTTGGACCATACCACAAAAGGAGGGGGAGTATCAATATTCGTCAAAGATACCCACACCTCCAGGTTGGTGGCACAGCACGAAGCATCAGAGACTATCCATGTGCAACTAACAGTGGGTAAAACTGCCTTCCAGTTTATAGCCTGCTACAGACCACCCTCCCAAACCCAGGAACCCCACTCGGCCTTCCTGAGAACACTGGAAAATATGAAGGTCTCTCCAAACACCATTATATTGGGTGACTTCAACTACCCAAACATAGACAGGGAGCATTACTCTAGCTCCAACACTATATCCCAAAGGTTTATAGAATTTATAAACTCAAATGCTATGGAACAACTTGTTACCACTCCCACAAGAGGGGAAAACATACTGGACCTGATCATCACCAACATGGGGACTCTATGCTCCAGACCAGAAGTGTATCCCTCACTGGTAAGATCAGACCATAAACTAATCTCACTGGATATTCACATCCCGAATCCACCCCCTGCCCTGAAAACCACAGTGAAAAACTTCTCTAAAGCAAATTTCACACTCCTCAAAACCAAGGTGGAATCCTTCAAAGCCCCCGGGCCTGTGGAAAATGCAGCCCAGACTGCAGAATCATTTATAAACACATTCTATGAACACCTTCAGGAATGCATGGATCATGCAATCCCAAATAAAACCAAGACCCAATCCTCCAAAGGCAGACGTTCTGTCTGGTGGACCCCAGCCATAAACAAACTATACAATAGAGGGAGGAAGCTACTACATGATAGAGCAAAATCCTAAAAAGGGAAGGCATCTCTGATCAGTATTAGCAAAAAACTATGGGCACTCATAAAATCGTCTAAGGCCAGCTTCGAGAGAAAAATTGCACAGGACACTAATGATAATCACAAGGCTTTCTTTAGTTATGTTAGGAACCTGGGTGGGAATTCCCAGATATGCTCAGAATTAGTCCAAAATGACACAAAATACACCGAACCCACAGACATTGCCAACATCCTAGCTGACAGGTTCAGCGCAAACTTCTCCCCACCCCCCACCAAAAGGGCAAATATTTATCCCAGCAGAGTGCTGCCCCCCTGACATCTCAGATGCTCAGGTAAGAGCTGCCCTCTCCAAAGCAAAAAACACAGCATCAATGGGACCAGATGGTGTCCAGGGCTGCGTCCTACACGATGAACTCCAAGAAGGGCTAAACCCAAACATAAAACTACTGTTCAATCTCAGCCTTACTACAGGATATGTACCCAAAGAGTGGTGTACAGCAACAGTGGTCCCTCTCCACAAAGGTGGTGCCTCAATGGATCCTGGAAACTATAGCCCCATAAGCCTGACTAGCTTGGTCTGCAAAGCTATGGAAAGGATCATCATGGACCTCATAAATAAAGATATTGGGGACCTACAGACACTGGATCCTACCCAGTTTGGCTTTGTTAAGGGCAGATCCTGCCTCTTAAACCTGGTTGATTTCTTTGAAATAGTCACCAAGGCCATTGACGAGGGGAAGGTGGTCCACACAGCCTACCTGGACCTCGTAAAAGCCTTCGATACAATACCCCACTCGGGCATTATAGATAAGCTCACCAGCTTAAATATAAACCCCTATGTCACTAGATGGATTGCAAACTGGCTCAAGGACAGAACTCACATGGTTAGAATTGCTGGAGCCATGTCAGACTCCAAACCAGTTACAAGTGACATCCCACAAGGCTCAGTCCTGGGACCTCTCTTGTTCGGTATATATTTCTCGGAGGTACAGGCCAACATGGAAGGACTGTGGCTGACTACGTTCGCAGATGACTGCAAACTGGGCACCATAATCAACTCTCCATCCGACACAAGCATCCTCCAAAAGGGCCTCATAGAAACAGACAACTGGTGCCAGAGCCATGGCCTCAAGCTAAATGCCAAAAAGTGTATAGTCATCCTCTTTGGCAAAAACAAAGTGCCCACAAATTACCACATAGGTGGTAATCCATTAAGTACAGAAGAAGTAATTAGGGACCTGGGGACCAAAGTTGATAGCAATCTCTCATTTGACAACCACGTGGCCAAAGTGGTTAGAAAAACATTTTATATAGCCCACCTAATCATGAAGGGATTCACATCTAGATCAGGGGAGGTCATCGTGCCTCTTTACTCATCCCTCATCAGGCCCATAATTAAGTACAATGCCCCTTTCGGGATGTACCTTACCAGACACCTGCAGCAACTGGAAAGACCCCAAAAGTACCTCACCAAGAGGATCATAGGGCTCAAACAGATGCCATATGCTGCCCGGTTAAAGAAACTCCAGCTCAACTCAGTGGCATACCGCCTGCTCAGAGGCGATCTGTGCCTGACGTATAAAGCCATGTCCAACCTGGAATTAATGGACATGCTGCACCTCAGAAAATCCAAATCCCATCGAGCTATGCGCTCAAGAGACTTGAACCTCAGCATTGAAATAAATAGGACATGCTGGAGGGACAGATTCATAACCGAGAGGCTCCCTTCACTCTGGAATAAAATCCCAGTCCAGGTTAGGCAGAGTCCCTCATTGACTCTCTTCAAGAGGAATCTTGATGAGTGGATGGGAGATCATGGGTTTACCCCGGGTATCACTTCTGTCTCTCTGTTAGACAAAGGCACAGTATACTAACCTCCAAAAAGGGCATATCAAAATTAATTTAAAATGGGTGGTGAAAGCCAAACACACTCTGGCTAGGCTTATAAATGCCCTAGGGCAGATAGCCTAGTATGAACCTATGAACCTATGAAAAAAGGAAACAGAGTCCATCTCTTTATTAGGTAAAACACTGCACTCTCCAATGGGTATTATAGAGAAAAAATGGAACATTCAGGAATAGAGATGCCATTTGCATTAATAAAGGGTTCACAACAATCCTGGTCAGTCTGTTTTTTCCCCACTATAATACCTATCCTATTTTGCACTATTACTTACTTAGCAAAGAGCTTACTGTAAATGTTAAAATCTGACTGGTTATGAAGTAACAGAATCAAGCTGTGATACTAAAATATAATGTCAGGTTAATAAACAAAACCAATCAATTCAGGCTCTTTAAGAAATTAAATAATTCTGCTCCAACAATGTAGATGTTAACACTTATTGTAACATATGGTCCATAAGTTGTATTTTGCACTTGTCATAAATGCAGTTAATGAGGTGTGGGACAAACCAATCTGTCCAGGACCCTCCTTTTGGGAGGGGGAGGAAATGGGGAGTTGTATACAGGGAACGGGGAGGGGGGTTTGTGTATAGTGTTATGCCAGGTGAGCTGGGTTTGGGAAGTTAAGGGGTTAATTGGCTTGGGGAGTTAGGGGAACTGAGATAGGTTTGGGGAGGGGATTAGTTTTTATATTATTGAAGAAAGGGAAGTGGTGTCACATTCAGGCGTGAGTTAGTGAGTGACACTGACTTAAGTTCAAGATGACCTGTAGGTACTTCAGTGACAGGTAGGCCTTGGAGAGTATGTGTGCTTGGTGGGTGCTTTAGGTTGACTGATTAGTAAGGTGAGTTTGAGTAGATGTGTATACATGTTTTTTTTTCTCTGTAAGTGGTGGTCTTGGTTTAATTTAATAATGTGTGGTCTTGGTAAGGGGTGCTGTGAGAGAGGTATGAGGGGGTATGACTCTGCAGGAGGGGAATGAGAGGGTAGGTTAGCTTTAATAGTTAGGTCATGGGGTGTTGGGTTGGTAGAGGAGAGGAGAGTGTAGGTCTGCTAATTTAAATGTGTTCATCCCTGTACCTGTAAACTCTAAGTAAAACATTTCTCCCTGCGGATATAGTGTACCTTGCTTCCTTTGCATTTTGTTGGCTTTGTCCAGAGCTCATGGGCTGAGAGGAGGTGCAATAAGGTGAAGAGGTGGGTAGTTGCTTGTTGTTGGTTTCCTGCTCCATTTCATTGGTGGGGAATGTTGTTTTCCATACCCAGATCATTCCTTGGATAATCTCTGTGGCTTTATTGGAAGCGGGTGAGATTGTTTCACAGTCTTTTGACGGTTAACAAGCTCCCAATGGCCCGCGCATGTGCTCTGAGGTAGCAAATATTTGGGGGGGTGGGTCAGGGAAGCAGATCCAGATAGGCTAGTTAGTGATAGAGAAGTCTTTGTGCAGTAGATTCAGCTAGGTTTAGGAATAGACAGGGCTGGGTTTAGAAATATGTAAAAAAAAAAAAATAAATAAGAGAGATAGACAGGGCAGGAATGGCAGAGAGGATCAAAGTACGAAGGGTACAAAGATGCCAGCTATGAAAGCTGTGCAGAGAGGGATCGAGGGAGTCCAGCAGTAAGGTAAGGGTTCCAACAAGCAGGAGGGGTTCCATAGTAAAGGGTGGGGAGTGAGAGTGGCCAGTGCAGTGCTAGCCATTCATGGAGGAGTAGCTTTGACTGACTGTTTGAAGGAACACCTTCTCTCCAGCTACATAAAAAAAAAAAAAAAAAAAAAAAAAAAGGCTGCTTAATGGTGTTTATTAAGTTACTGCTTTAACTGCACTGCATGCTTACTTGCTTTAAGGTTATTGCGATACCAAAAAAAAAAAAAAATCAGTTGTTTACTAGTTTACAGTCGGGAGCGACAGGTCTTAAACATGACTTATTGCTGCCTATTTTTTTCTGCAGACCATTTGAATGGATTCTGTTGCAACTACTATGGTAATATTTTTTTTACAGATAGCTAGCATGCAGAGACTTCATCAGCATTGGGGGGCAATAGAGGCCCAGGTGGAAGAGCTGTTCCAGGATGTGTCGAGTGCTGATGTGGTGTCGACAGAACAGGTGGGGGAATCCAGCCAAAATAGGCAGCGGACCACTCCAAGGGCTAGGTCAGCAGCTTGAGGCAAGAGACAGTGAGTATTGAATGAGGTGGTTCTAGTTACCCCATCAGCACCTGGTGGGATTCAAGATAGAGACTCAGGTAATGATATTACATTGACTGTTTTAGTAGGCAGGGCTGATGCAGGGAATACAGGGCCAGTTGGAGAGGACAGGGAGTCCATCAGGACAGAATTTGTAGTGATTGAAATTATGTAGGGGGGGGCTACCATGAGGTTACGGGGAATTGTGGGTCCAGCGAGGGAGAAGCAATTAGGGAGGACAGTGCAGAGTCAGGGGATTGCCCGGGATTGGGTTCTAAACTAGGTTTTGAGTTTAGCCTTTGCCTGGGTGACTGGTTAACTATGGAGACTTTGGGTCAAGGAATGGGGCAGTCTTTTTGACTCCACACATTCCTTCTACAGTTAAGGAGAAGATTTGAAAGGGGGAATATATGGATGGTTTTGAGTTAACTGATGAAGAGGGGGAACAGTGATTGGTGGAGTCTGAGTCAGCTAACAGCAAAGATATATTGGAGGTCCTGGCCACATTGGGTAGGAGGAGTATAGGTAGGATTCAACCTCGGACACGGGATAACTGGATAGCTGGTTTTGTTTATTATATGGCAGTGCTGCTGGAAAAGGATGTGACTTTGGCATTGACTCTTTTGGGTTATTTTCTAACAATTCAGGAGCCTCAGAGTTTACGGTCTGGGAATGCTTGGTTGTGGTATGACCAGAGGTTATGGAAGTGGAAAGCGGTGGATCAGTCTCTCCACTGGGTGGTACAGCATCCAGACATCTGGTTGTCTACGATGATGGACAGTTATGGTAAGAGTATTAGAGGTGGTAAATTGGGAGAAGGGAGTAGTGTGTGTTGGACCTTTAATGCCAGAAGTTGTTCATGGGTAGGGTGTAAAGTCTTGCATGTTTGTTCAAGGTGCGGGGAAACCCATCCAGCTGCTCAGTGTGGGTGCTGTGAGCTTAATTCTATGACTGCAAACATAACATCAGGGGACCGGGCTTTCTGTCTTATCAGGGGTTTCAGAACTTTTGGGTTAGAGGTCATTTTTGTGGATAAAGGGGTTGGGGTCTCTTCAGGGGAATTAGGGGAAGGGGTTGGATCACACTCTCCCATCAAGGTGGTGGTGTTACACTGCATGATCCAATCCTTTCCTGATACTGTGCTTAAGGAGGAGATATTGGATGGTTTTGATCAGGGATTCTCTATTAAATCTAGGGTTGTGGGGGATGGGAGGGCTTGCAAGAATTTTGCAATCAGTGTGGGCTAAGGAGTACATTTTATGAGGTTTGGTTGAGAAGGAGTGTCAGGCGGGTCAGATACTGTGTCCATTTGACAGCCCGCCTTTTGACAATTTCAAGGTTTCTCCATTGGGTCTGGTACTAAAGAAACGGGAGGGGGAGTTCAGGTTGATTCACCATTTGTTTTATCCTGAAGGGAACTTGGTTAACGATTTCATTGCAGATGAGGATTCCAGAGTTAGTTATGCATCCTTGGATCATGTGGTTGGGGTCATTAAGGGCTTCTAAGATCCATGGTGAGTGAAAGTGGATATTGAGTCAGCCTTTTGTGCCAGTCGGGCAGGAGGAGTGGCCATTACTGGGCATGGTAGTAGATAACATATTTTATTTCAACAGGGCCATGCTGATGAGTTGTTCAGTTGCATGTGCAACCTTTGAGAAATTCAGTACGATGCTTCATTGGGTATGACAGCAATGGGATGGCACGCAGAAGGTGGTACATTACTTGGACAATTTCTTGCTAGTTGAGGAAGGACAGGAAGGTGTATAGGAAGGTTTGCAAGAATGTTTGGGAATGTGTGATGACTTAGGGGTCCCATTGGCTCAGCATAAGTTGGAAGGCCCAGCGAGAGTGTTAGATTTTTTGGGATTATTAGTGGATGGAGAATGGGGATTGTTTTGTCTGCCTATGGATAAGATAGATAGATTGATGGCTATGATTAGGTCAGTTGTGGCTAAGGATAAGCTATAGATCTGGATGGTTATGGAGCTGTTAGGGCTTTTGAATTTTGCATGTCAGACAGTGCATGCAGGATGTTCTTTATGTAGGTCAGTGGCCTTTTTGTTAAAAGGGGGTAAGAGTAAGCACCACTGGGTTAGGGTTAACAAGTTCGTTTGGGAGGATTTGCTGTTTTATTTATGTTTTCTGGATCAGTTCAATGGGATTTCCTTTTGGCAGTCAGACTGGGTTGGGCAAGAGGAGCTCCAGTTGTTCATAGAAGTAGCAGGGACATCGGAATGGGCGCTTATTTTGGAGGGCAATGGTTTGCAGCTCAATGGCCATTGAATTGGAAGGAAGAATGGAAAAGGGAGGTTGCGTTTCTAAAGTTGATGCCAATTTGGGCAGCTTTGGTAGTTTGGAAGGAGCGTTTGCAGGGGGAGCAGGTAATTTTTCATTCGGACAACATGGCAGTGGTGAGGGTGTTTTAGACAAAGACGGCCAGATCAGAATTGCTGTTGCTGATTTTGCGTAGGTTGGTTTTACAGAGTTTGATAATTTATTTTTAATTTACAAGGGTGCATGTGCCTGGGGTGAGCAATGCTATTGCTGACAGCTTGTCCTGTTTTCAGTTTTCTAGATTTTGACAGCTGGCACCAGGAGCAGGGGAAGTATCGGTACCATTGCCAGAGGAGGTGTGGCATCTTGGGTCGAGGTAACTATGAGGTTGATGCAACAATCTTGAGTGGTGTTTACAAGGAAGGCTTATGGTAGGGCTCTTTACAAATTTGATCACTTTGTTTTTTAATTGGCGGGGAAAAAAAGGGGCTTGGTCAGAGGAGTTACTGCTTCATTACTTAGCTCAGGCTTGGGGTTTAGGCAAAGATTTATAAATGGTTAGGGTGGATTTAGCTGCAATTAGCATATTCATGCGGGTATCTGGGTTACACAATTTTACAAAGTCTTGCCCGGTTGGGGCATATGCTGATGAGATGGGGAAGATTGGCTGGACAGCATAGTGATATGTGATGGCCATTGATGAGGATCTTTTTGAAAGTTTTACTGAGAGGTTTAGCCTTACTGGATGGGAAGTCCTTGGATTACATTATGTGGGTCACTTTGTGTGTGTGGTTATATTTTGATGCATTCTGTGTGTCTGAGTTGTTACCATCATTACTTTGGAGGATGTAATGATATGCCCTGGGACTGTGACTACTGGGTTGCGAAGAACTATGACAGATCAGTTGGGGAAAGGTGCATTGATAGTGCTCAAAAAAGATAGGAATGCTAGGCTTTGTCCAGTAAGGTGGGCTATGAAATTAAGGCAGATTCAAGTGGTGGGCCCATGTGACTTAGTTTTCCGGTTGTCAGATGGCAGGAGGATGACAAGTGGCCTGCTCATGCAAATAATCAGGAGGGTTTTTTGTTGCATGGGTTTTCCAGCTGAGAGGTTTACATCTCATTTGTTTTGCATTGATAGGGCTTCAGACTTAGCTATGAAATGTAGTTCCATTGAGGTTATTAGAAGAGTTGGGATGTCTTTTTATTTTATAGTAGATAATGTCTTTTTATTTTATAGTAGATAAGATTTTCACTGTATTTAATTTTATATATATTTATATAAATATATATATATATATATATATATATATATATATATATATATACATTTTTTTTTTTCAGGAAAGCAGATTGTCATCCTGGGTCATTCTTATATCCATTGGTCGGAAAAACAGGCAGTGGTTAGGGTGGATGGAAAGAACCTGGGTTTGTCTCAGTTAGGTTGGACAGTTACTTGGCATGGGGTTAGAGGGCTTAGATGGGATCAACTAATGCATGAGTTTGAAGTAGTAAGGTTGCGAGTAGGTTGTCTATGAATATTAGTGGTGCACTTAGGTGGTAATGATCTGGGAATTCTTCCAAAGAAGCATTTGGTGGATACCATAGCAGAGGACTTGTTTAAGTTGCAGACTTATGCCCTGGTATGTGTATAGCATGGTAGGAGATAGTACCATGCTTGACTTGGAGGAATGTGGTTAGTTACTGGGCTGTGGAGTGGGTTCACAGGTTTGTTAATCAGAGGTTGGCTAGCCAATTGAGAGGATTATGTATGTACACTATAGAGCATAGGGACTTCAAAGATAGAGATGGTGTTTGGTTTCGATCAGATGGGGTGCATTTGAGTGATGTTAGTTTAGATTTATTTAATGTACATTTGAAATTGTTTTTAGAGAGTATGGTGAAGGTTATTGGATAAGAGGGGGAACAGCCTGGGATCAGACTGGTGGGCAGAGAAGAGGGACAGGTGATAGTGTTGATGGCATTGAGTTTGGGGATCAAGTGAGTTGCTGGACACTGCTTGATAATAATAAGTGAGCTTATTTGGACACTGCTTATTTTGAAAGGGTGAGCAGGTATGCTGCCCATTTAAGGTCTGGTCAGGGTTAGTAGGTACGCTGCCCTGATGGATGATTAAGAGAGGGTGAGTGGGTACGCTGCCCTGATGGATGACTCGGACAAGATGAGAGGGTGCGCTGCCCTGAGGTTGCTTGGAAGAATGTGAAGATTTCAGTTATTTGTTATTTTTATGTGAATAAAGTTAATAATTTGGTTGTATTAATAAAGGTCATCAACTGTCTTTTGCTGTTGGTGTGAGTTATTTAAAAGGGGGGACCGGGACAAACTGGCACTTTCAGGATTGCTATGCAATCCATAAATAAAACAATTTTAAGTGCATTATATTGTTCAATTGTTTTACCATGTTTTAGTATTTCTTTTTAGCACTGGATGGTTATGATTGCATAAGCCACTAATTTCTAATCAATTCTTCTTGATGTTTCTTAGATATGTTTAAGTGTTTAATTAAATTTATACTGCTAGTCCAATCCTGTGTACTTATTGTAAGATACCCTCTGTTTTGTGATGTGACATTAGTAATTCCATAGTGGACAACAATGCAGACAGACATGGATGTGTGGCCTCCACATGTGAAATATTCCACTCTAAATAAACAAAGGGATTACTTTACTTCTAATAAATAGCAAGAAACAAAACATTTCCTTTAAAAGTTTGAAAATGCAACCCAATAAAACTAGTAAAAAACAAAAACTAGTTAATTGCAGTAACATTCTTCATGACTCCTGTGATGAACACGACTGATAAGCAGTTACTAGCAGACATTTAACTTACAAATGTTTTATTGCTGTTGTAATGGGTTAACGGGTCACATGACATATTTAGTTACCCACACTTGTTAGAGGCTGCTGTCAATCATAACAGTTATTTGAATGGGTGTAATTTGTGCTGTCTGAATATTACTGCAATTATTTTCTAATGAGCATAATATGACCACTGCTATGAGCCCACCTAATATTTCACAACTGCAGTGATTATGTAAATAGGAATAATATGGATAGTGTATAGTGTGTGGTACAAATAGTTACACATGACATGAAGATGATAGGTGGTGCTGCAAAATAAAAGAAAAAAAACTCATGGTCAGTATTTAAAAACAAGAATGTAAAAAGGAGGATGTGATGACAAAACTGGATACATTCAAAATGTACAGGTACAGTGTTAGATAGGAAGACAAAGGTAGTGTAAGTACAGGCATGTTTGTGACACCTCAGCACAGTCTCAAACATTGCAACTCTGCTGAAACAACATGGGGAAGAACTTATGATACAAACTGTGCATAAGGTGTTGGAGGTTTATTGTTATAAACCTGTAACTATCCAAGAATTCCATCCAGTGCACATACAAGAAAAAAGACTAACAACTAAATGGTCATCTTTTGCAGAAGGATAGCAGCAATTATGTGCACACACTGGTTGAGGTAAAGAAATAAAGGTCCCTTTAATGGGTAAGATATTAGTTCATGGAATTCAATGATTAAATTGTACTACCAATAAGTTGTTTTATGTATTCTCAAGCTGCTTAACCATTATGTGACTTGGAACATAACACTACCAGTATAAAAGGGTGACAAAAAAGGGATGTGTTGAAACTATGTCATCGCAGACTAGGTCAGTAAATCAAAGACAGAAAAGCATATAGTATGAGTACACGAAGCAAGGAATTGGCAGATATAAGCCACTTCTTCTGCACAATGTCGGAAGCTGACAAATTGCACATAGCAGGGTTTTACTTTGCTACATTTCGAGTCCAGGTATGCAATGACCAGGAAATGTAATTAAGAAGAAAAGAATACCAATCTGCCTATATGCAAATACTCATTTAAGTAAAGTTTACTGTCACTCATGAGTTCCTGATGGGGCAATTTTTATATTAATATGTTGTTACTGGCAATGTGCTGTAAAGAATAATTATTTAGGGTCAGAAGACATTCTGCATATGACTGAATACTTAGTTTATAAAGAAATGAGTTATTACCTCTTGATAAAATACTTTGTGCAAGCATAAATTCATTGCACTTATTGCACCATCCATTTGTATCGGTAACAGATGCATGCATTTGTGAGCACACACACACACACACACACACACACACACACACACACACACACATATATATATGTATGTGTGTGTGTGTGTGTGTGTGTGTGTGTGTGTGTGTGTGTGTGTGTGTGTGTGTGTGTGTGACTTTTTCATACTTTGTGTGTCCTCAAAGGCAGTAAATGTAAAGGGGCAGATCCTCTAGGTCAGAGTATGCAGAAGGCAACACTGATTTTAAACTTGTTTCCGTTCATGAGTATATGGTGACTCAAGCAATTGTCATTCAGTTGAGGAACTGTTTTTCTATGATTTTATATAACACAGAGTGTTAATGGAATCTCATTATCTGTTCCAAGCATAGTGAGACTCCATTCTCTTCAACACATCAGTGTTGCACAGTATTGAATTGATTCCTACCCCCTTGGATGATGTTATCTCCGGGAACAGATTCAATTGTATAATTTGGTATTTTGGGGGCAGGCAGCGTCTGCCTTAAGCTCTTGGTATAATAGGGTTTAGAATCTACACCTTAATATACATGCATTTCAAAAATTAATGCATTTTCTATATTATTAGTGCTGTAAAGGTATTGCATGCTGACTTTTGCAATTATACATAAAGTCTACATAGCTGCCTTATTTTTTTCATTTATTTTTTTTATGTTGCATTTTTCCTATGACTGCTGATATATCCATTCATTCTCCAATCCACTGGGATGCTTTTATACTACTGTGCAGGTTAAGCATTACACTGGCGCACACAGGGGCACGTGATTCTTCCCCCATAATATAGTGTGCCCCAGTCAGTGCCCCAGTGCCTGAAATAAAAATAAAAAAATAGTCTTTCCCTTTAAAAAAAATCTCTTGCTTTAAAAAAAAGTATCATTCTCTCTCTCTCTCTCTCTCTCTCTCTCTCTGTTTTTTTTTAATCTACTATAAGTGAGAAACAGCCAGCAGAGGTCCTAGCCACATCTCCACTCATCTGAGAAATAGCAGCCAGTGATAATGATCTGCTGAGAAAGTGTAGTCATTCCAAGCCCAAGTCTCTGTTGATAAAACAAAAATCTTCCACTGGCCCATCAACTGTACTGCATTCAGCAATAATGTAATTTTTAGCCTTAAATGACATCTGTTACTAACAACCTTCCTGGTACCTTTTAACAAGATTTTTGTTGATGTAATTTTTTTTCTTTTGTGTGTTGCATTAATAAATTGAGTGTCATTGGCAGGCAGGGGCTACATCAAATGTTCTGTCAGTAGCAGCTTCAACATGAGATATTTGAATGTGCTACCCACCACAAATTAAAGTAACACCATGTAAAGTAAGACTTTTCTCATCATATGCACTATTGTCTCACATTGTTGTTGCTGTAGGCAAAAGTTAAAATAATTTGTGTGTATCTACTATAATAATATACTAACACAGTATATCCAGCATTATTTGAGGAGATGCAAAAATTATTTTATCCCTTTTCAAATACCTCCCATAATAATGCTGGGTTCACCAACCAGGAGTCTGTGGTTAGTTTACCCAACAATATTACAGATGATATGTAAATTAGTCTACCTTTTAACTACCTCCAGAAAAGAAACGTCAAATAACCATACTTTCTTGTTTCCTACTTTTTATTCACTAAAACAGTGAGTTAGGATGAAGGAGCTATTGTGAATAAAGTTTCAGTTCTGCCTATAATCACTATTGTTTGGAGCTGCATTTTCATTTTTGCTTGGCATGTTATGATTATCTCAACCATTCATTCAGCTTGGTTTAATTCTTGGCTTCTTTTCTCAAGAATCAGGGACAAAATCAAAACTAATTGCTATGGGAGAGAATAAGTGCCCAAAAAAGGGACATTTTTTAAATAGTACTAAAATTCACTTTAAAAATTAGTGCAATGAGAGATTTTTTTGTCAATCTGGATTTTCTGAACAATAAGAAGTAGGAAACTTTAATAATAATAGCAATAGCATTACTGACTGACTATACTCTTCTTTGATTTGCCAGAAAATCAAAGTATTTGTTGAGGGACATGACAAAAAATATGAGGCAGTAATCAAGGGCAGTGGAGAAGTATTCTTAGGTTAGTACTAAGCTAACTACCCTTGCGAGCCATTTAAGCCTAGCCAATTATCCTTTGTGAGACTCAAACGCTGCACCATGTGTTGGTAAGGCAAACACCTTAACCATTAAGCCACTGTTTTTGGCTAGATCACTACCAACAGTCTGACTATGGCTGGTGACTCACCTAATATTGGAAAAGAAGCCAGGAATATTTGTTTTGTATATACCACTCAAATGTACCATATTAGGAATGTTCCTCATTTTGCATCTTAATAAGTCCATGTTTCACGCTGTTCAGCATGGGAAGTATCAATCACACATTCATTGTTAAGATTTTGTTTTTCAGCTAGTATACATGATAAATAGGGTCTATATTAAATCAGCGAATGCTTAAAAAAGTGAACACTGATTTATCGACCCCATGGAAGCAAAGGCTTACAATCCCAAACACTTGGAACAGTGATTTTTTTCCCCAGGGAAAAAAAAATCGCTGTTCCACAAAAAATATATATATTAAAAATAAAAACTTCAAAACATTACATAAAGTGGGGGGCTTCTCTCCCCACACCCTCCCAATGTGGGGGGCTGTACTCCCCAGATCCCCCCTACTTAAATATACCAACTCCGAGATCGCACTACAATGAGGAAAACGGCAAAGTAATGGAGGCGGCCAAGCAATTTCTTTCCCAGGAAAAGAAACTGCTTATATGCCATGTCCCTATTTTGCTGTTTCATGCTTTCAAATTCGATCAAGATGCATTCAAAGGATTGCGTCTTCGATTATATAATAGGAACCCGATAAATAATATTTAATCTTACCATTTCATCAAAGGAACCTTTTGTAAGTATAAAGCAGCACATTTCAACCTTGCTTTGAGTTTTCTATTTGAAGCTGTTGTTCAGCATTGTACATGTGACCATTTATTCCACATTATAAGCTAAGTGTTCAATGCTTTGAAAATAAAGGGCAGAGAACTATGATTTGTTGTACAGCATCAGTGGAACAGTATCCCTACAGGATTTTAAATAGTAAAAAATGAAGGGATTTGCAGCTCCTGTAAGTACATCTTGGTCAGTTACTGCTTATTTGGTTTGTAATCTGGTATGTAGTAATGTTTCTCGCATGGGTAGGGCAGGATTAGCAGGTCAGACACTTTTCCAGACAACCTTAACTACTGGAGTGTATCTGTCTACCAGATTATCCACTGGTTCCCTTTCTCAGTGGTTTTGCTACTTACCCTGCTTTTGTTTCTTTCTATCTACAATAAAATCAGTGAGCAAATAATGTTACTTTAGGAACTGCTTAGCTTTAGTATTTGTAGTAATATTTAATATAAGACTATATAAATAAATCAAGTTTATATTAATTCAGGCTTGTCATTTCATTGCTTTAGGGCAGTTGGTGACTTTACTTTGATCCTGGCTAACATGGTTTAATAGTGTTAGTTTCTGGCTTCTGACATTGTGTTATTAGACTTATTACCAAGGGAGCAATAAGGACTCCCAGTTATTCTGTCAGCTCCAGTTGAGCATGTATCTCAGTGTATGGGTAAAATTAACAGCAGTGACTGACTTTCAGAAGTTAGAGCAGAGGAATAAAATATTTAACACTTGTGTAGTTAATGGATAGTGTATGGGCTGCAGAATTTTTTCGTTGAATTAATGCTCATGCTCCCATAAGTCTTGCTTTTTATCATAAACACCCATATGTGGATTGTACCAAAAGGCAAAATCAAAATGTAAAGATAATAACCATGTTATGAAGGTGGTGCTGGGCTGGCTTGATTCCATTAAAAATGCTCTGCCAAATTTTCTGCAGCTCAATGGTGCCTATGTTTTTATACCACTGAAATAATTCTGTATCTGGTTACTTAATCCATTTTAAATTCTAAGCTTTCTCATATTCTGACTCATCTTTTGTTTATTCATTTATCTAGTTTAAAGGAAATTTCTGTTTTGGTTTAAAATTATTTATTTTTTTATACTGATATTTGTAATGTATACTAATTTTATCTATGGCTGACTGTGTATTGATATGATATCTTGGCAATGTTGCACTGTGATAAGCTTTTACTGTTAAATAATTCAGGTTTGAAAAGTCTTTGCCATTAATTACACAGAATGTTTTGTCAGTTATAGAAAATACCTCCCCCCGGATTCTCAAAAGCTTGCACGGCATGCATGATTAGTGTTAGATGAAATTTTGCCAATATGGCGGCCGAGTGATCCACGTATGTGCACGTCTGACATGCGTGAGTGCTGTAGCACTACTGCTGCACGTCCCCAGCCCCCATATGTAAATCACCCCATTTGCAGGTGAAAACCATGCAAATGACGTAAATTTGCCATCCAGGAAGCAGGAATCAGGGCGTGCAGGACTAGCGAAATATGCAGAAATGTACTCGGTTAGTAACCGAGTACGTAACTGCAAACTCCAAAATAGAGCTATGACAGCTCCAAATAAAGGCTGCATAGCATTGAGGAAGCATGCCAGTGGCCAAGTAGAAGGCCATTGGCATTGCAAACAATGCCAAATGTACACAATACAACTTTTATGATATGTCCGCCGATCACGTCCGTTGAAGCATAGGGCAGTGGCGAGCAAACGGGACCGGTGGGTAGATAAGAAAATAAACCTAAAAAAAAAAAAACAATCTAACTAAAATCAGTATTCCGCCATGCAAGTCAATGGCAAGCAAAAGACAACCTGGCCAGTGACTAGTGGTTGCGAAGGGGGGAGGCACAGTGCGACACATTTAACTATGCATTAGCAGGCAATACTATGCAAACGAGGGGAAGGATAGTGAATCCTGGTTTTCCCCAGCATATGAGGCAGGTCCCAACAGTGTATGGGTATGAATAGCTGAGTGCAGGACTGGTAGGTGACATCATGTGTGGGAGTGTCAGGCATACTGTCAGCGGATTGGAGCCCTGTGGCTCGGGGTTGCATCCAGCTTAGCACAGCAAAGCCAGGAAGTGTGTCTAAACCTGCACAGCACATACGACACAGTGCAAGTGGGTGTGAGTGCTGTGCAATGGGATCTACCGGAAGATAAAGGAAGTGAACCCAGGAAATAGCAGCAGTGTGCACATTACAATACACTGATTGTGCGGTGTGCCCCCAGGATGAATCAAAAGGGCAATGGGAAGGGAAAGCAGCAGTAGGAAGTTAATCAAGGGATACTAGGTTCACTGTCAGGTGAAATGAATCGGAACCAGACAATTACACAGGCAGCAGACCAGCCCAGAATGCCACTATAAACTATGCAAACACCTACCCCTCTGATTTTTCCCACACCCTACACCACCGGTGTAAACAAGTGGGGAACTTTTGGCACTCACAATAGCATAATGTTAAGGGCTGCAATAGTTATCATACAACTTGTGGAAGAGGCTGAGGGTGGTGAGGATGGGAATGCTGCCGACCAACCCACAGTGAGGAGATGGAGAAGAGTGTGCAGACCCAGGGTGACCTACCAAGGACTACATGAGCTGGAGATAGTGGAGCACTATAGGGTGGAAAGGGACCTCCTACAGCAGATTGTTGAGCTGTGCCAGCCACGCCTGACACACATAACTAACAGAGAGGAACCCATCCCAGTGGAAACGAAGGTATGTGTAGGTCTAAGAATACTAGCTACAGGTACCTTCCAAAGGCCAACTGGGGATATGATGGGGATCTCACAGGCATCAGCATCCAGGGTACTCTACCAGTTTCTGGATGCCATGGCAGCGCATGTCAGTAAGAACGTATATTTCCCCCTCACCCGTGAGGCGTTGGCCAGCAGTATGCATCTCTTCCACCAAATAGTGGAATACCCTGAGGTAGTGGGTGCAATAGACTGCACTCACATATGCATCAAAGCACCACCTGGTGAGCAGGGTAGGGTCTACATTAACTGCAAGGGCTTCCCCTCCATCAACTGCCAGGTCATGTGCGATGCCCAGGGCATAATATTGAACGTGTGTGCTGGCTGCCCTGGAAGTTATCACGATTCCCACATCTGGCATCTGATGCAGCTGTACCAGAAATTTGCCAGTGGGGACATCCCACATGGTCACCTAGTGAGGGATGCTGCATACGCACTGGAGCCGTGGCTGATAACACCCATCAGAAATGAACACACACTCGGACAAGAACTCCATAATGATGCACACACACAAACAAGAATAATAATAGAGCATGTGTTTGGGATGCTCAAGTCACAGTTCTGGTGCCTGGACACATCCGGTGGAGCCTTGCAGTACTCACTAACTACATGTACCCAAATCGTCCTTGTATGTGCCATGCTACACAACATGATCCTTCAGAAACAGATGCAGTAGGAGCAGCAAGAGGCAGGGCCATATAGCCCCCCACCAATGCCAAGACCTGCACAGGCACAGAGTGACTTGGTGGAGGAACAACCTGAGCCTGCTCCAGTAGGCAGAAGGAGGCATGCCCAGTATGCCCTGGCCCTGTCAAAGAGACAACGCATAGCACATACACTGACATGGGAGGGGCCCGGGAAATAACACCTCTCTCTGACTCTCACATACAGTAAAATAGATGCCAAACATTACACTACCTGTGCCTACCCATGCGTAGGCAGTGCACTATGTGCATCTGACATAGGCAGCCCTGCAGCACCACCGGTAATACTGGGACACCCACAGGATAAGTGACTCACGCATGCCAGTCAGGAGAGGGGTCACATACCCAACAACAGTCACAGCCAGCAGGACAGGTGTAGACAAACACAAACAAATGCTGTACTATGGCCACTGAATGAGGGGTATGGCTGACCCCCACCCAGGCCTACACGGACAGACCACAGCAGGCCAGGTAGTGGGATGTCAGTTGTGACAGCTAGGAAGTCAGAAACTAATGTGTATGCAATCAAAAGATAAGAACGGAAGTAGACCGGTATGACGTAGCCAGCATGATGGGTAAAACCACTGACAGAATCAGACTACAGTACATACCAGTACAGGCCTAGCAAATGTATACAACTGTCAGGTGTGCCCCCCCCCACCTCACATAGAAATACAGTAACAGACAGGTGTGCCCCCCACTCCTGTATAGTAACATAGAAATAATCAGGTGTACCCCCCGCTATGCAGACATGTTGCAACAGTCAATGCCCAGTGATCAGTGGATACCCTGCAGAAACAGCATGCTACATGTCGGTGTACAACACAAAGGTCAGCTGTGTAGTACAAACCACCAGACATGCTCCACACATGCATAACAGATGGACTTACTAGGCATGCTCACACACTTAGAGAAATGAAGGCAATGTAAGTCATCAACATACTGAAAGGTCATACTGGGCATGCTCACACATGTAAACACATGAAGGCCATGTAGGCAAACACCAGTGGACCAGACATCCAGCGGTTGCAATAGTTACTGCAGACACATGTCAGTATGCACCCCTCATGCCTTGCACACACAGTGGATAGGAATACAGACATATATGTAAGGACAACACACCATAATATGCCAAAGGTAGATGGATATAGATATGTGGAAGAGGGTGACCATGACAAGGAGCCATCCACAGTTGTCCCACTGAGCACACAGCAAAAGGCCCCCAAACACATCAGTTGCAGATGTCACACACTGCAGTTACTAGCGACCAGTAGCTGTCAGTATAACAGACTATGTGGTGTAGTCGGTGTGCTTTTTTATTGGATTAAAACTTTTTACTGCCTCAAATTCCTGATCTGTGCCTTATTGCTGGTTCCTGCTTTCCGGTGGTCGATGGTTGAATTGTTTTTCTTTTATGTGGTCCACGTGCCAGGTGTGCAACATGGCTGTACAAGGACATAGTCAGCAAGTTGCCCTGGACACGCACCTGTGATATATGACCCTGCGTGTGGCTGCCTGTGTCATGTCACCCCTACATGAATGGTGTATGGGCCATGCACACACACTGGCCACCCCATAGCGATACCCTGACAAGCCTGCTGAGGTTATCCAATGTGTAAAACACTTTTGGGAGACTTGTAGGCCAGTAATATCTGTGGTGTGTCCCATAACTGTGTACTGCTGTAGTGTGATAGACTAGTTAGGTAGGAGTTCTAGCCCCAGACATGGCAACTGTGTGTGTGTCACTATTTGTGTGTGTGTGTGTGTGTGTGTGTGTGTGTGTGTGTGTGTGTGTGTGTGTGTGTGTGTGTGTGTGTCTGTCCCTCACTGATGTGTAGAGAGCAATGCTTTTAGGTTACTCACACCCTGTACATTTCACATACCCAACTTTGGCAAGGCTGCTGATGTCACCCACCTTGGAACACTCCCCTGGGAGAGCTGTAGCCCAATAATCTTTGTAGCGCATGCTGTAACTGAGTACTCCTGTGGTGTGATAATGTAGTTAGAGAGGAGATCAAACCCCAGATGTGGCAATTGTGTGTGTGTGAGTCTATGTGTGCGTGTCTGTCTGTCACTGACTGTGTAGAGAGCAATGCTTTTTATGCTACTCACACCCCTTACAAGTCGAATACCCTCCTTTGGCAAGGCTGCTGATGTCAAGCAACTTGAAATACACCTCTGGGACAATTGTAGCTGAGTAATCTCTGTAGCACATCCTGTAACATTGTATGGCTTAATGTGATTAAGGTGTTAGTTGGGAGTTCTAGCCCCTAACCTGCCAACTGTGTGTGTATGCGTGCATGGCTGACTGTTTAGAGAGCAATGCTTTTAGGTTACTCACACCCCGCACATTTCACATACCCAACTTTGGCAAGGCTGCTAATGTCACCCACCTAGAAATACTCCCCTGAGAGAACTGTAGCCCAGTAATCTCCATAGCGCATGCTATAACTGCGTACTGCTGTAGTGTGAATTAGACATGTGGTTGGGTTCCATCCCCACACATGGCAGTTCCAGATGTATTGTTTGTGTCACTGTCTGTGTAGGGAACAATGCAGTTTAGGCTAGTTTCTCGCAGTCATTTCAAAGCCCTACTTTGGCAAACCTGCTGATGTCAGTCAGTGTGAAATACACTTTTGGGCAAGGACTACCCCCGTAATATCAGTGGCACTTACTATAACTGCATAGTGTTGTAGTGTCATACACTAGTTAGGTAGGGGTTCTACTTCCAAACATGACAGGTGAGTGTGTGTTTGTAACCCGTATCCTGTGTAGAGGTGGTTGTGACTGTGTGGCCAATGCGGAGTGGGTTTTGCATTTTCTTATATGGTGGCCATACTATATATCACAATGTCCACTGTACAGGGATAACACATGTGATATGGCTGAGAGGCCAAGGTGCAGAGCCATACCCAGACATGTGACATCAAGGCCAGGTAATCACAGTTAGAAACCCCAGTATTACCCAGAGCACACTCTCACCCCATGTGTCATACACACACAAGCCTAGGTAACAGCCAATATGTGAGTAGTACACTGCACATTTGCCACCGATAGTAGCTATGGAGTGACAGCGGTAGGCCACAGAGGGCATGACACCCAGTCCATCTGTCCAATATGCGCATACATGCAGACAGTGCACCACTCCCATGTTCTCCAATGGACAACTGCACCACCTGTGGTGCCATCACATGTGACCCACAACGGACATACCATGCCTGACAACATGCCTGTATGGACAGATGCCACTGACACCAAGGAATGCTGATAGCATGCACACCATGTAGGTGCAGGGTAAAGCTGCTGGCCATTACCAGCTCCTGCCACAGGAGGGCAGGACTGGCACATTTGATGATAATCTGTGTTCACAACATGGGCCGGACACCCCAGGCACAGTTCCACATGTCACTGTACATGCATGTGGGAGATGTGCATATCCCAGACGCAGTCCATGTCATGGATGAAGGAACACAGACATGGCAAGCAATGCACAGCAATGCCCACACACAGTAGTCACACAGGTGACCGAATGGGGGATACAATACCCGCCTGTTTAGGCAAATGCAGACGCTACATCTCTGAGCCACAATGCAGACCGTTATCATGTGGCCTGATGCCAAGGTACACCCATCACCTATCCGTGGACAGCTGTCTGGCACAGTCGAACACCACACACCTGTGCAGACATGCACACATGCATGTCAGTAGTGGCACCCTGTGTGTTTGTGTGTGTGTTGCATGCTGCAGATATTCACATCCACACTCCCTACAACCCCCATGGGCATACTGCAGCATGCTGTCTGATGTCCTATACCCTTCACCCGTACAGCCCCTGTATGACTTGTGTGGTGCATGGGATACCTGCACAGTGATGTGATGTGACAATCCCACAACTGATGAGTTGTATACCTGGGCCTGCCACATGTGTTAGTGTGTGTGTGTCCTTGTGAGAGTGTGGCTGTGTTGATGCTGACACCTGTTCATGCCGACAGGCACGTGTATACATGTATATCACCTACTGTACAGCTACTGTATCCCTATTGCAGATGTCACTCACCATCACATATATATTCTGACTGCTCCACAACAGGTAACCCATGTGGTGCATCCAATAATTGCAGCAAACTGTGCTAGCACTACATAGTCAGCAGGGGTTTGATACCCTGTGCTGCTAGGTTTGTGACACAACCATGCCTCAGTTTTACCCTCCCACCTCTCCCTGGCACTTATTAGCCTCTGTCTGCATCCCCCACCCCCTCTCAGGTGGACGTGGGGACCTACACCTACTTTGCTTAGGCAGCAGCATGTGTAATGTAAGTAATGCTCATGATCAGTTGATGGCCTCTGCATGAATCACAGTCCTCCCCTAGCTGATTGCATGTGAAACAGCTGTGGTAACATCCCAGTCACCAATTGTATGGAAACACACTCCAGTACCCAGGAACATCATGGTGGTGTTTGCCCTTGTCACCCACTGTGAGCAGGAACTAGATCTGTTGTGTACCAAACAGCATCCCAGATGGACTGCGGTGTACCTCTAACAACATACACTGTGGAAACAGTGCATCAAATGGGAGGTGGATGTGCCTGACCTGACTGCAGCCTGTAAGTGCCGCTATACTGCATTTGGAGTAATGTTGCTTTTACAGTGTTTGTGTGGATAGTCAATTCCATGTTGATGGGGAATCACCATCTGCAGGGTCATCTGCAGCCTGGGTAGTGTTGTGTCCATGACTGCATGTGTCACCCATGGAGCATCTAGCTGTCAACTGCTGAAGGTAGTGTGAGGATTGCAGTCAGTAGATGGAGAAAGCTGTGATAGTCACAGACGTCATATCCCTGAAAGGACATATGTTGCAACAACCCTGTAACAACAGTAAATGTATGTGGTTATCACAGCGACATGTCAATCCTGGCCCTGTTTATGTGCTCCCAGCCACACCTCTGTCAACCTTTGTACATATCTCATGCATGAAGTGGTGCATATGTGCTGTACACCATACTTTGTGGCATCATATCTGAGAACAAGCCACGGATATGTCTGACTGGACTGCTACACATGTTATATACAGTAGGGGTTACATTACATTACATTACCTGCACATTCTGAGGATGTTCGTACACTACTTAGGTCTATGTACCTATGGTGAATGTCAACAGTGTGTGTAGTGTTGATATGTACCTTAGCCTGTGTACAGACTGTGGTAGATGACATTGTTCTAGTTCCCCTGCTTTCAGATGTTACATGCTGCCCCACCGTATGGTACTGTAGTGGTGTACATGTTTGTAGGGCCATAAACACACATGTTCCATACATCAGACACCCACCAGACCAAACTGTGTAGCAGGCCAGTATATGTAGGGCAGTCTGTGAGTGGCACATATGAGGATGGTGTCGAACACATGGTCCATATACTGTCATAACATGCTAGCTAAGCATATGTGACTGTGTTTACACTGGTTGTGGATGTGCACTGTCACACAGGTGTATCCTACCCTGTGATGTGACATGCCTGTGGAGCCTGCTGTATATGCAGGTACATGTGCATTCCCCCTTGGGAGATGTAGGCCAGTGTTGAGCCAGTCTGCCTGCAGCCTGCACAGTGCATTGTGACATGCCTAGCAGCTGAGAATACCTACCCAGTGGGATGATATATCATTACAGGCCAGGCAGGGGTGTGTGAATGCATGACTTATGGCGGACATTATATACCTGTCGTCATGTGTTTTACCCATATACATGTCCATGTATGTCAATACCTATTGTGTAGTATGTAGCCATGGCACTCCTGTACCAGCGGTCATACCGTTACAGGCCAGGCAGGGGTGTGTGAATGCATGACCTATGGTGGACATTATATACCTGTCGTCATGTGTTTTACCCATCTACATGGCCATACACATCCATATTGTGAGGCATGGTAGACAAGGGCATATATGTATACCTCTGGAATGTATAGAATGCGTCAGACCGCCACATATATTGGCCAATATCTCTGCTGCAGTCCACAGTGGCATTACATGCTAGCAGCAGTACTGTACACTGATGTCCTTTGGATGTAGTTCAGTAACCAATGGCACACATGTTATGAACATATGTGACCTGCCACACACACCATGTCTTTGAAGACAATCCCAATGACAGTAGCAATAGCCTACTAGTATACCTGCTAGAGATACCTGACATCCCCTGCAACTACGACATTGGGAACATACAGGTTGGGGTGGCCTACACTTCATGTCCAGGAACTATGGTGGGAATATATGTACATTTACATATCCAGATAGCCAGATATATGATGACACGTGTACTACACCCATTTAACACTGTCATAACAACCGCCCACTATTGATCCCCACATCATGCGTGCATGGTCCCATTACATCTCCTGTGTGACGGGAATTCATCCCGTGTGTGGGCAGCAGTGCTACCGACAGCATGTAGCAATACAGGAATACTGGCACACTCAGGGCAGTCACATATTGGTAGGAGGATCAGGAAGTACAGACAGACTGTGAGTGGAGTTGTGTTATGCATTGTACAGTACTGATGTTACAGGGTGTGGGTGTACATACTAGTTTACCATAGAATGCAGTCCATCTGCATAGAACACAACTATGGGCCTACCCTCATGCAGGCTGGAGCTGTGCCTATCATGTCTTGTCTGTCCACCACACAGGTCTTGTGTCAGATAATATACTGGCAGTGTGTGTGTTGCATGCTACCGTACATGGCTACATCCATGGCTGTCCATACCAGCAATTCTCTGACTAAGGGTATGTTACAGACTATCCTGTAACCTTGCATAGTGTATGGCAATAGCTGTCCATATATGAGCCTGTATTCCAGCCTCTGTCCATCACCTACATATCAAGCTGTGCACATATGTCATGTTGACGGTGGTTGATCCATAGTGGGCTGGGAGTATAACACACTGCCATGTCTGCCATCAGTCCACAGCCATTGTAACCCCCACACATATGGTGGGGCTGGGGCCATATATGTGTGGGTTCCATCTACACAATACATGTGTGCTCTCATGTACTGCAGAGCCCAGTGTATGTAAAAGTGGTATATGGCCATGTAAAATTGAGTCCAGGGGATAGCACCAGAAAAGACCTAGGCTGCTAAAAAATGTGGGGTTATCAGGGCTGAGCTGCCTTAAGGTATCTGGATGTACAGTACCACATACTTCACCTATATATACATTACTGTCATGGATCTGGGTACTGCAGGATTACTGCCCCCTGCCATACAAACTATTCTGTGTGTTGGTTTGCATGTGATGGTGTCAGTTATGCCAAGTTATGTAGCAGTTACAACCCATGTGGTCATAAGACATCTATACCACCTACTGTGTTTGTAAAGTGTGTAGATAGAGGCTGCTGAACTACACACCTGGAGTACATACTGTCGATTGTTAGGTATCCTGTGCCTCAGTGTGTCTTTCCTATTGTACAATGTGAATGGCTTGGTGTGGACAGCAACAGCTGTGAACCTTTCCAACCTACTGTATGAGTGTAACTGATCCACTGTAGCATCAGTCTGTTGATATAGTTGTCAGTGTCTGAACAGCTATATGGCATGGCATGTAGAACTGTAATAGTACAAGATGACAGGTTACCATGTCAGCAAACCTGTGGGTGTTGTTTCGCCTATGACCTCTCTGTGGGTGTATGTTACAGGCAACAATTTTCATTTGTATGGGTGGCACATACAGTATCCAGTCATTCAGGGGTCAACTGTAGGCATAGTGGCTGTTCCATATTGTGTGCACCTACCGCTTATGTTTTGTACTGTACATATAACTCCGTGTGTATGTGCAGTCACATGTATATGTACATATATATATATATATATATATACACACACACACACACACACACACACACACACACATATATATATATATATATATATATATGGGATGTAGTACAGGTAACATCATGTGCCCATGTTGCCACTGGCCCTGGTTATGGGATCACCAACACTTGGTGGTGTATTGCAGGGCAGACGTGTTTGGCTGTGGGGGATCCCTATTCGTACGACTCGTATAGGGTGTGGTGCCCCTCAACCCCATTAACGTAACATGCAGCCTCTTACACTCCACTCCTTAACAGCTACATGTGCTTGCAGTACCAGCACAACAGTGTTGCACCAATGGGTTGATAGGCATGGGAATCCCATTGAGGTCTGCCGCATGTGTGTATACATGCATGTGTGCATATCTGTAGGGTACACCAGTCTGAGTCCACATACTCCTATTACAATACACATTGCCACACAGTAGTACGGATATTGTTCTTGTTGCCCATAGGTGTGGAAAAACAATGCAAACCCTACTATGCCTGTGGCATGTGCATCACATGCATATCCCTGTGGTATCACTGTTGTGATATGCAATGGGTTGTTTATGCGTCGTGGCCACTGTGTGATAGTGGGTATGTTAGAGTATCTAGATGGGTTCTAGTGTGTACAATATCTAGTGGGGTATGTGGGTGCTGTGTACACTGTGTTTACACCATGGTACACCTGGTATATGGCCCCCGTACCACTCTCAGGTGGCCAATGTCGCCATCACCCATACAGGTAACAGAAAACAGGATATGGCCTAGTTACACATGTGCTGTGTGTAGCCTACCTGTAACACGTTGGACACATGGACTAGTTATTTAACAACTATACAACCAGGTCTCTAAGATGTGTGTCTACCCGTTATGTATCGGTCAATGTGTACATGATGGTATGACACACTATGTATTCACCATATACAAACATTACATCCCCATAACCATATTGTACATGTCTGTGGATGGTCTGCATGTAGCACGTGACCTGGTACACACCTCACCCTACAGATGGTGTCGTGTGTGCAATGACAGCCACACAGTTCAGTATAACTGCATACCATGTTTGGGGTCTAGACACAGTGTCGCCAAGTCAGGATGTGTGTGTATGTGGATGGGTTGGCATAAGGGTGCAGATTATACCTGTACCAGCAGGCCACCGGTCATGTTTGCACAGCCAATAGCTGTTATACATACCTGTGGCATATGTGCAACTTTACACCACATATGTCACGGCCATGGTATCACCACACTGACATACCCCTGTGGATTATGACTGCGGACCATCCCCTTGCTGACACATGTATGCCTACAGCAGAAATGGATGACAGTATGGGGGATATCAATTGGTGTTACCAACAGCTCAGATGCATCCTAGCTGCATGGCTACACTACCTGACATGTATGCAGTACACATTACCCCTGACTACATTCTACACTGCAGTACATTGTGGCACTCTATCACAGTCACCATGTGCATCAGAACCATGTTAACCTGTCCCTGCATCGATGTTATGGATGGTAGGGATGTGGCACAGGTATCATCATATGCACAGGGTGTGTGAATGTCATCCTAGCTGCATGGCTACACTACCTGACATGTATGCAGTACACATTACCCCTGACTACATTCTACACTGTGGTACATTGCGGCACCTCATTACAGTCACCATGTGCATCAGAACCATGTCAGCCTGTCCCTGCATCGATGTTATGGATGACTGGGATGTGGCACAACTATCATCATATACACAGGTTGTGTTGCAGGTGTGCGAGAGGCCGAGGGTGGTCCAAACATGTGTCACCATGTGTGTGGGTGAGTGGTGTGGTTTCTTGATTGGGTGTGCCGGTATGGGAACCCCTGGGTGTGGATGCATAGTGTGTGGGTATGCATGCATACAGTTCTGCCATGTGGCTGCCCCACACGGGTAATGTTGGACAGCTGCAGACCATACCTGCAGGGTGTGCAGTTCAGTGCCTCCGGCCACGGACACACCAACTGTGCCTGCCAGGTGTTCCATGGGCACATGCAGGTACAGACCCTGAGGTGCTACTCTCCACTGATGATGACATATGTCCCCTGGAACCATGTCCCGCCTGGTCCTGGCCAGGGCCACGTGCATGTGGCTTGCTGTGGTGTGGTGTGGACAGCAGCCCCTGTGGTGTGCTGGGGCTGGTACTGCCACTACGGGAGTGGCTGTGCGTCCTGGCATGTACACACTGACTGCCAGCTGCTGGTATCTCTGGCCTACGTCCACGCAGACGTCGCACCACTCCCACCACACATTCTTGCACAGACATACCACGGTCGAGGAGGCCATCCATCTCACTCTACTGTCTATCCATGACCTCAGTATAGTCACGGAAGGCAACAGCGAGTTCATGGAGGTTGCCACTTACAGCTGCAAAAGCAGACCTCTGCAGCCTCAGGACCTGTCTGGAGTGCATTTCTATACGTGCCTGTGCCTCCATTATGGCCTGAAACATGCTCCTGGTGGTACCAGTTGTGGCACCTCTGCCAGGGGCAGAATGACCTGCAGTCCTCCCACATGCACCACGGTACATATGCTGATGTGGTGGCCTTCCAGACAACCAGCTATGCTGACTGTGACCCGACACAGTTGGCATGGACATCACACTTTCCTGGCCATTGGCACCAAGTGCCAACTTTTCTGCTGCTATGGCCACATGTGATGGAGTTTGTAGGGGCACTGTAACTGTGTGCGGGCTTGGGGTGGCTAGGAAGGTGATGACACATGTTGGCACAGGGTCAGCCTCTGACAACCCCACCTGTGCCTCACCTGTACCTTCATCATCATCGGTGTCTGTAGGGACATCTACCTCAGTATGCATGCAGGAGGGACCCTGACCCACCTTGCCACTTGTGGGGGAAACAAATACACATGTTAAGACCTGTACAGCAGTGCATAAGAGTACATACACTCACACACACACACACTGACAGCCACTTTACTACCTTACCTTCCTTGAGTTTGCAGACAGTGCCACAGTCAGTTACATATGCTCCCCTTCCTGCATGGCACTTGGTAAAACACACACATCACTACAGCCCATTAACATATTATCCCTCTCTATGCTTACACGTGTGGTTACCACACCTGACCTGTTACTCCATCACCTCCCTGAACTGGGTGAAGTAGGCTGTACATGGCCTCACAGCTGTCACCCTGTATTTCCCTGTGTATGCGCAGTAATGGTGTACAAGGTCCCTATATGGTTAGGGCTGCTACATTCACTACATATGTCACACACCAGAGCCTTATACTACAGTCTTGCTCAGTCCATGCCACATCTGCTGCACAAGCGACCCATCATGCAGACGACAGTACTACCTGGATACACTCACTGATGTGCTGTGGTAATTCCCCATTGCATTTGTAGTGATGCATATGTGGTTAGCCGGTTACCTATCTGCTGCTGGCAATATGATGTGTATACCTGGTATGTACTGCACCTCCCAATGCATGGTCCATGCTACAGACCTTGTTATGCTATTAGCTGTCCTGTGTTCACATACCTGACAGATTGTCCTGGTGTCCCATGTCTCACTCCATGTACAGTACAATCCCAAGGAGAAGTACCGCCATGTGGTCAATCTCATTGCATGTGCATATATGGACGCACACACACACACACACGCACACACACACACACACACACACACACACACACACACACACACACACACACACACACTCACACACACACACACACACACACACACACACACACACACACACATCTGACATGCATTTTCCACACTCAACTATATTGTACTTACAAACACAACCAAGTCACACACATACACCCCACACTCCTGCATGTGGAGTTGCACAACATTTGAACACACAGTCCTCCCATTAGCCTTCTGGCAACATGCATTACACGTGGAACTCAAAAGCATGCAGTACAACTATAGTGACATCATGCTAGTGGCAGTATACATGTGTGTGAGGCATGGGCTTTGTTGGTAGGTGATGGTCCCTCCCCGTGTTAACACTGCACTCATGTACAAAGTGTTACTGTGGCCTGTTCCGCACCCTGTCTTGTACTGTGCACCATACCTCACAGGTGTAGAAATCATTGATGCATCTGTAGTACTGTGACAGTTATGTCAGCTCCAATGCTCACAGCCCCTGTGTGTTGTAGCAACACATACCTGGGATGGTATCAGTTGTGGATGCCTGATGTCTGCATTACAGATCATAATATCAGCAGTGCATTTATGACCAGTACATGACTATTAGACTGACAACCAGTGGACCTTACCATGGCTGTGAGGGGTGCCCTACACATGTCCCAGACCTCTGCATGGTTACAAGGTCTACTCATGTGCACATCCCTTGGAGTGCACACACTGGCTGTGACGAGTGCTGTGGGGTCAGGGTTACATCAGCAATGTTTACTTAACCTGCTTATGTGCAGCTGCAGCTATGGTGGTGTTGAGTCACACATGTCCCTACTGTAGGCCGTGTGTTCTGCCACATGTCACATCCCTGTGGACACATTGCTCACTGACATGATGTTAGTTATCTTGCATGTGTCTGTTGCACCCTTCAGATACCCCAGCATGGTCTCTACTGTGATGCACTGCATTTCTCAGCAACAAAACGTGAACGTGTACAGCATGCAGTATGGGTAGGTGTGTTAGACATGTACATGGGGGATAGCCCATAGCTATTACATACCCAGTTTATCATCATGCATAAACACAAACCATACTCACCGGCTATGGGCTGCTGTAGTGGTTGGATTCTGGAGGGACCTATAGAAGAGTGCGAGAAATCTGATGTCAGTGGCCACAGCTGTGGCATTCATAACAGGTGAGTGCAGCATTATGTTACATCAACAGTAGAATTACACAATATTACAGCTTCTGCAAAACAGTTTATTACTACTACACAGCAGCATACAAAGTATATGATATCTCAGTTTTGCATGATGCACCTGTAAAGCTGCAGATGCATACACACAAGTGGTGTACCGATGTGCCCTAGGGCCTTACCTGCATGCTGCTCAGCTGGTGTGTCATTGGCACCCACCTCCAAGATGTGCCCTGCCAGGTGTTGATGCTGCGGGCAGACAGGTGCCACTAGGCTGCTGAGAAGCTCCTCCACACGGGTGAGGGGTGGATGGGCGGGTTGCCCCCTGTTGCGAGGTGATCCCTCCTTATGGCAGCTGCATGCCGACGTACATGGTGAAGCAGGTCGGTGCAATGATGATGGACTTGCTCATAGCTGCAGTTATACAGTCTGACATAATTGACCCTGTGGACTTGCTCGTTCCACAGGGCAGTCCTTTCCTGCTAGTCATGGGCTCTCCGGCCAAAAAGAAGTACATAGTGCTGTACCAGATGGTCAATGATGATAGCCATTTCTGCGGCGCTGTACGCGGGAAGGCGACTATGCAACATGATTACTGGAAGACATAAAGATGGAAACAGGTCTGAGACACCCATACAACAGGGTTACCATAGTTCTTAATACACATATATGTCTCCCCCCACCATATCAGCTACAACAACACGTTCACAGACTGCAATTGTTATGTCAGCTGCTTACCTACCATTGGGGCATATGTAGTATTGTACCAAGCTTTGTGCTATGTGTATGTGCCACGCTTTGTGCTATGTGTTTGTAGTCATGCTCCCTGTGGGGGCACATCTTTGCTGTTTGGTTACAGACTATTCCTCCTGCATGCCATTGTCAGTGCCACTATGTATATATATATATATATATATATATATATATATATATATATATATATATATATATATATATATGTGTGTGTGTGTATAAATATACATCTATGTATATATATATATATATATATATATATATATATATATATATATATATATGTGTAGCTATATGTTGTACATTGTTGATATACCTATGTCTATAAGAGTATCTGTATCTGTATACATACACGTCACAGTCCGTATCACACAGATATGTGGAGTGCATACAGACATTCGGTCCGCATTCTGTAACCATCTTTCATTCACAGCTGCACTGTTCTGCCTTGCTGCAACACAGACAAGTGTCACTTGTGAACACAGCCTAACATTTGGATGGTAACTATGGTGTGAGATTGCTGGTACGCCTATTACACACCTATGGCATTTGTACATGCTACATTACACATTCACATGACTGTTCTGCAAGTGGTGTGCACTGACAAACGTGTCTATCATGACGGCAGTACACCAACAGCTATTCTCCACACTAACATAACATACACAGATATTATGGCTGACATCTTTGTCATTCATTGCTGATCTGCACAGTTGGCAGGTATGCCCTACTGCTTACAGGGACAGATAGTATTGTCCAGAGCAGTTGTTCAGTGGGACATCATTACAGGGACAACTACAGGTGGCACATATCAAACATTCTACATCATGCATCCTATTAATCTATACCACATGCTACATTAAATTACATACAGTTTTGTTTTACATACCTTTTAGTGTTTGGACAGGTGTGATGCCTTACCGGTTGGGGCCTGTAGTACTGTGTTCCCCACTGTGTAAGTTCCGTGGTATATGTTTCTTTTCTAATTCCTTTTTTTTTTTTTTTTTTTTGGTTTCCTCTTTCTCTCTCTCTCTTTCCCTCTCCAGTAGAGTGAATGAAGTTGGTTTGAATGGATTTCAGCATGGCTTTTGTAGGTGATGCACATGATCAGGTGATGGGCGCTGCACCAATCAGTGTGCAACAGTTGCTGACTGCATGCAGCCTGCTGTGCAATGATTCTGTTAACCATTGTCATGGCAACCCAGTACTATAAAATGCTTAATCATGTGGGCGTTGTCCCTTCACCTTTCCATTATGGCAGACATTCTTCCTGTATGTGGGCAGCAGTGTTACATACAGCAGGTTGCAATACCTATTACAGTGGGGCTTGCAGACACAGGACAACTACACAATCGTAAGAAGTTCCAGACCTACTGACAGAGTGAATGGTGTTGTTACGTGATTTGTATATTGCTGGTCTTGCAGTGTTTGCGTGTACATAGTAGTTTAGGATGGAATACAGTCTGTCTGCATAGCTCTCAACAGTGGGCCTATTCACATGATGGCCAGTGGATTGTTGGTTTGCTTTTGCCTGTGCACCACACAGGGCTTGTCCTAGATATATCCCCAGCAATCTGTCTGTTGCGTGTTATCAGTACATGGCTACTTCCAGTTCTGTTCCTGATGTGTTATTCCTGCATAATGGTATGTTGCATCAAATCCTGTAACACCAATAATGTGCAGGGTGTGTAACAGCAATATTATGAGTATGGCCCTGTGTTCCTGCCTCTGTCCTCCACATATATGGCTGGCTTTGTCCTGCTGTGATACGGTTAGGGGTTGTTCAGTATTGGCCTATCATAATATACTAACATAAAAAACAAACGGCTCAAAGTAAAAGCAGGTGCAGATAATAGATAAAAATCAAAAAGAGAAGAACTGCATCAAACCTGACACACCAAACGTTTATTAAATGGAAAGATAAGCACTTTCACGACTGTACTTGCTTCATCAGACACACAAATGAGAATAAATACAACCTTTATAGTTTAAGTAGTCAGCTGATGTTGAAAAATCACGTCTACTTTAAAAGCCATTGCAAAACATAAATAGAAACCTTGTTTAAAAAACAATTTAAAAACATAAGAACTAATAACCTATATAGGTTAAGTAAGAATATATATATGCAAAAAATTATGACCTTTCCTGTGTTATCAGATAAAACAAAATAAATAGCGTAAAATATAAATTTTATGTTTTTGTATATACTATATGCACAGAGGTGTGTGCATGTTTTATATATATATATATATATATATATATATATATATATATGTGTGTGTATGTATATAGATGTATATATATATATATATATATATATATATATATATATATATATATATATATATATATATATATATATATTCCTATCCATATGTTGCATAGAGTGATATTATTTTGTTAGCTTTTAGATTCAGTTACATGTTTTGTTATTAATATGTTGTACAGTCGTGAAAGCACTTACCTTTCCATTTAATAAACGTTTGGTGTGTCACTTTTGGTGCAGTTCTTCTTTATCATAATATACTGCTGGCATTCCTGCTATCATCCCAGTCATATCATGGACTCCCATGACATTTGTTGGTCAGGGTCCATACATGTGACAGATACATACACATTATCATAGGTAATAAAATGTCCCACTATGCCTTGACTACAGGGTGTAACTGGTGGCTGCTGAACTACATCTGTTATTGTTTATTGTTACCTATCTTGATGGCAAATCCTTTGTCCACAGTTGTACGAATTGACGGGCCTGTCCTGAACAGCATAGTATGTTATATATCCGCACTGTCTGCATCTACTTTTCTGAGTGGGCCTTGCATTCCTCACTGATTACATAAGTGCAGATCTATGTGCTGTCAGTAATGGCATACATTATTGTAAAATACACTATTACAATTTCTCTGTGCATACATATCTGTGTGTTGTCTCATGTCCTTTGAATAGTGAGTGGGCTATGTGTAATCCCATACTCCTGTTCAAGTGCAAATGTCATTCAGTAGGTTATACAGCAAAACGATTTTGTTATACCAATTTTACACGGGAAATAGAATGTGCTGCAGTGGGACCCGAACTGTGAATGTGTGTGCGGTAGACAAATGCTTTGCCCTCTACACTATTGCAGCTCTGCATAATTTGCATATTTCTACCTTAATGTCATAACCATGCTCCCTTTCCCCAACCCCTGAGCTCCACGTACACAGCATCCATCCATTCTGCAGTTGATAGCCCTGTCATACCACACCTCCACACATTTCCCTCTCTGCACGTCTTGGTATTGCTCCATATTACTGTCTCAATGCAACCTTCTGCAAGCTCTTCTTCGGTTTAGTCCAGGTATGTTTGAGCCTTTCCTTCATTCACCTCCAATACTGGTGGAAACATTATTGTGGCCCATAACGTCTGGTGCGTCCTGGCAGGGACGGACCTGTTGTTGTGTCACAAGTACACTTTGCTGGTCTACACTGTTTCTCCCACTGGTAGCATCTTTCCAGGGTTTTCAGATGCAGTGGTTTGCTCACACACCAGACCAGCCTCATCTCCCGCTTCCAAAGATGTAACACTCTCCCACGCTATGGCCCATTTTCCATTCCTCTCTTCAGTATTATACCTGACTACTGTTCTCACAGTATGCGTGGACAGGCACTGTTCATTGGTACTCATAGACTGCTCGGACTACTGTGACTGAGCACTGTGCACATGCTTGCTGGTATTAATGTACATACGTACATACATTTCCTATACTGTTGACTGACTGTGCCGGATGATATGCTGGTGATAATAGCAGCTGATTGTATATCTGCCATGCCTTTGTGGTAACTCACTTGGACTGTAGTGTGCGGGGGGGGGGGAGGACCTGGGAGTGCTGATTATGTTGTTACTGGCCACGATGAGGTATGTGGGCTACAGCATGCCTAAGGCACTGCGGGGGGAAGTGTAGGCGGGTATGCGCTGGTGTGCACGAGGCTCAGACCTGCTGACCTCCGGTTATGGCATCTTACACTGGATTGGCCTCCACATTGCTTAACCAGTGTGGGCATTGCTTACTGCTACCCACACAGGTGTACTCCTGCTTGCTGCTGCATACCCCCACGCTACTTCATGTACATGTCATTATTATACATGCTTAAGTCAGGTGTACATGTCAGGTATGACTGTTCACGAAGGTCTGTGTAAGGTTAAGTGGAATTCCAGTTTAGCATTTCTGGTTAGGCTACATTCAGGTATTCGGGTTAGGTTTAGTTATGCCATACCTGTGTTGTAGAGTAGATGTGAATAGTGGAGGTGTAGGCGGGTAGGTGGAGGGGGGGTACATTTTAACTGTATAGTAGGCCATTCGACTGATTGGTGGGGGAGCGGTAGTGCAGGTTTGCAGAGTGTTGGGATATGTATGCGAGGCAGGACAGGAGGTGTCAGTGTCAGTAGTTGGTGTAGGAGTCTGGAGTGTTGGGGGGTGGAGGACTTCGCCAGGTGGTGATCCAAGTGTGCTTGGGTTTTCCCTTCATGTGTTATTTACATATGTAGTCTGGGACAGCTGCAGAAATACACCTGGGTTGGGGGTTCCAGATTCTGCCAATATAGTTGTGTGGAGGGTGTCGCCTACCAGTGACTGTGAACATTACTACAAATGCAACAGGGGTCGATAGGTAACTGGTGTTATTGAGCCACACAGAGGGGCTGATAGTGGGGACATATCCAGGGATGTGCAGGATGGCTGACTGGAAGGTCCACAGCTGGCCATTTCTTCTACAACGACAGCTGTGTATATACCCTGCATTTGGGGGTAGGTCTGGACAATCACAGCCCTGGGTGGGGGTGAGGGCAGCATTGCAATAATACCTTGTGATGCCAATTAGTTTGGCTTACATGCCTACAGTGGGGTGTTGCGACCATGTGTTCTTAGGTGTCATTTAGTGGGTTTGCAACAACACATCTGATTATACCGTCCTTTGCCATGTGCACTAGAGTTTGTGCAGTAGGACTCGCACCAGGCATGGCTGCTCGTTAGGCATCAGCTCTGCCCAATGCACACTATTGCTTACATCCCTGGGGCAGTCCACATAGAACTGCTCCAGCCAACACCTGCACAGCTAGGCCCATAATTTCATACCCATAGTTCCCAAACCGCAAATCCTCTTCAGCGGTCTTCCTTACTCTGGGTGCAGGTCGGGTCTAAACATACCACTACACACTACCCACTCTCCACTTTTCAGGAACCATCACGTACGTTGTTTCGCCCCATGAGTCATCAGGCTTCCACAACCTTGTAGTCCGGGAACATGCGTGCCCTGCCATAGGTTATCCGTGTAATGGCTGGAAGCCCAAATAGCCATAAAAGTTTTGGGTTGTCGTGCAAGGGACATTGTTGTCTTTGTTTCAAGATTAGACTTGGCGGGTCTCTCCCACTGGTAGTATCCTGCCTGTAGTCCGGGAAGCAGTGGTTTGTTTACTTTTATTGTGTGTTTGTATGTTTCACTTGTCTAGCTGGGGGGGGGGGTTGATGCTACTTGTTACACCTTTGTTGATTGGGCCCCTCACCCCCATTGGCATGGCCTGTGAGCATATGTAATTCCTAACTGCTGAATCATATCCTAGCTATATATATATACATATATATATATATATATATATATATATATATATATATATATATATATATATAATATGTGTATATTTACACACATATATATTTATATATATATATATATATATATATATATATATATCTACAGATATATATATATATATATATATATATATATATATATATATATATATATACATATATATTGCTGTACATATATATCTAACGGCATGTGGATGTATGGGTGTCTGCATATGTATATATGTATATGTGGGTATTTATTAATATGTCTATCTATGTATGTATGTATACATTTGTACTACAGAGAGGGGGAGGTATATATATCTATTTAGTTATGGGTATTTATACTAACACATATACCTCTAAATCTTTAGCTGCATATCTGGTAATGTTGACTGGTATTGCTGGATACTGTGTTTCGCGTGCATACCGGCCAACCTTGTGTGCCACATATGCTTTGCAATGCCTATAACTAAATCCATTGGTGTACACAGAGTCACATGTGACATCTATTGTTAGTACCAGGACTACATTGGTTCCATGCAGGACAAACCAAATATTGGGTATTCAACCAACCTTCGTCTACACCCAGGGTTACATAGGTATGCCTGGCTATGTGCATGGTCTCCAGCGTGTGCCACACCTAGGATACTTGGGTTGGGACATCATACGGGATGGGTCCTGAGGGGGGAGGCAATGTGTAGTGGTGTGGTAGCTATGGGCCTATAACCAGGATAGGGGTGGTGGCTGTGTGTGCTGTGGGTGGGGGGGAGCAGAACTGTCGGTTATGTATGCATGGGTTGGGAATGGCCTGGGTTGGATGGGCCTGTACTGCTCGACCCGCCTAGTGGGTGGGGGAGACGGGTATGTGATGTCGAGATGTGACACATAACAGAAGGCTGATTTATTTCCCTAGTTCAATGACAGATGTACAGTACTATGAGCTTGGTAGTGAATTGCAGGGTGGATGTGTTTGGCTGGGTGGGGAGTATGCAAATTCATACGTGACGTATATTGTTTGGGGCCTCTCAGGCCCATTAACGGTGCATGTGGACATATATGTTTCTGTTCATCTACCATTGGTATCTACAGATGTCTGGCCATATATATCTCTGTGGGTATATACATAATTGCTTACATATGTCTAACTATGTCGGAATATACCTACGGAAACATATATCTGTGTACATATGTCACTACTTGATGTGTATATGCGCACATATAGATGTTGACATATATATGCGTGGTTGTCAGCATTTGCATGTATATCCATTCATATATTTGTATATATATATATATATATATATATATATATATGTGTGTATATATATCTCTGAATATTTATATATATATATATATATATATATATATATATATATATATATATATATATATATATATGTGTGTGATTACATCTATGAATATGTTGTATCTGTTTAGTTAGTGATTTATTTGCAGACACAAACCCATCTAGCTGTAGGTATACATTCTCTGTACTGTTGCATGACTGGGCTGGGGTTATATTTCTGACAACATACAATTTCCTGCATATCTGGCATGGCTTAGTGTTAAATCATTTTGTGTATGGTGTGTATGGTCCTGGGTTCTGGATTTGCAGAGGCTGTTTGTTTTGTTGCTGGGCAGAACCTCGGCCATTGGATACGGTGTGCTTGAGGCACTTTCAAGCAGTTGTAAGCGGGTTTACTCAGAGGTAAGCACTGCTGACTTCTGGTCACAGTGTCTTACACACAGTTAGCTTCTCCTTTGCTTAATCTGTGTCGGCGGTACTTCACCCCGGCCAAACGCATTTGCACCCACTTACTAGTGCTTACATATGCTTACTACCACTTATCTGTGCTTACGCCTGCTTACTGCTGACTTATTCATTATGGTACTAACTCTTCACATAGGTTCATAGGTAGGTACTAGGCTATCTGCCCAAAGGCATTTATAAGCCTAGGCGGAATGTGTTGTCTTTTGCCACCTCCCCAGATTAGTTCTCTGTGCCTCTGTCTAGCAGAGCCATTGAAGTGATCCCTGGGATAAACTTACTGTTTCCCATCCACTCGTCAAGGTTTCTCTTGAAGAGGGTTAGCGAGGAGCTCTGCCTAATGTAGATTGGAATCTTGTTCCAGAGCATGGGAAGTCTCTGGGACAGGAATCTATCCCTCCAGCACATCCTATTTATTGTTATGGTGAGGTTTAGATCCCTGGAGCATGTGGCTCGAGGGGATATGGTTTTCCTTAGGTGGAGCATGTCCATTAATTCTGGGTTGGACATGACCTTGTATGTCAGGCAGAGATCACCTTTGAGTAGGCAGTATGCAACCAAGTACAGCTGGAGTTTCTTCAGTCGAGCTGCATAGGGCATCTGCTTGAGGCCAGTGATCCTCTTGGTTAGGTACTTCTGTGGTCTTTCCAGTTGTTGCAGGTGTCTTGTAAGGTGCATCCTAAATGGGGCATTGTACTCTATGATGGGTCTGATGAGTGATGCATAGAGGGGCCCAATAACCTTTTTCGATCTGGATGTAAACCTTTTTGTGATTAGGTGGGCCACATAGAAGGATTTTCTAACCACTTTGGCAATGTGATTATCAAAGGCGAGGTTACTATCTACTTGGGTCCCCAGATCCCTTATTACATCTTCCATATTTAGGGGGCTACCACCTATGTGGTACTTTGTGGGTACTTTGTTTTTTCCAAAGGGGATGACTACGCACTTTTTGGCATTTAGCTTGAGGCCATGGTTTTGACACCAGGTATCTGTCTCAGTGAGACCCTTTTGGAGTATGTCTGTGTTAGCCAGAGAGTCAATTATAGCCCCTAGTTTGCAATCGTCTCTGAACTTGGTCAGCCATATGTGCATTTAATGCAGTACTCCAGTTCACATTTAAGTGTTATTTAGTAGGTTATGCAGCAATAAAATGTAAATAAATGCTCATATACAGATTTCACATGGAAAATGGTATGTGCTGCAGTGGGACTTGAACCAGGAGTACCTGCTCATTAGATGGATGCACTGACCACTACACTATTGCTGTTCTGCTTCATTTGCATATATCTTCTTTGTTATCCTCTTCAGCCTTTTAAGCTGCTTTAACCGTAGCTAAGCAATGGGCACACCCGCACACCTACAGTTAGCTGTACTCAGAGTTTTAAAAATAATTACAGGGGTTACTTCTTTTTATTTTTATGTCCTGATGCTGTTGTACACATGGGGGACTGTTAGTGGGGATATGCAGACACCTATGAGTGGTCTTGCTCATTTATTTAGTGTCTACTTTTCTACTTTGCAGGGGCATGTTTATTCTGAGAGCTCTGCTCTTAGACACGCTCCCTGCCCTCGTCCACACTCCGTGTAGGATTAGGAGGTCAGGCAGTGCGCCTTCCTTAATATGCTTGGCATGCTGCCATCCTTCTCCTAAACATCCTCTTCCGTGCAGGACTGGACTAGTCCTGCACAGAAGAATAGTGAATCCGGAGGCTCATTTTAGCTCAGTGTTGTGATTTTCAAAGAGAGCCATTATTTCAATGCTTTCATAGGATGGAAGTTATGCAATAGTCTTCTTTGTTTTTTTTTATTCATATTCACCAAGTAAAAGTGCATAACTTAAGTGCATTAGAAAAAAAAAAAACAGAACAAATGGCAAATGTTTGCTCTGCACCTTTTACTCATGACTTTCTTGTCACTTTCTAGCAACATGTGGTTCCTTGGGTGTGAATGCATCCTCTGTGACATCCAAAAGATAAAAAGTTTATAGCAACAACTTAGACTATAACTAGTTCACACTGTTATATGTTTGTGTAATGCAATTTACAGCTGCGGTGGTGCAGCGGTAGCGTTGTCGCCTCACAGCAAGAGGTTCTTCCATTCGATTCTTGGCTGGAGTGCCTTCTGTGTGGAGTCTGCATGTCCTCCCCGTGGTTAAGTGGCATTCTGAAGACATGCTTGAATGGGCTTGCCTTCGTTGAAGGTTGGGCATCGAGCTGGCACCGTAAAAAAAAAAAAATCTACTGCCAATCATTAGCGGACCGGAGTTCTGCTGTGGCAACCCCTAACGGGGAAAAAATGGAAGAAGAAGAAGAAGAACAACAACAACATTAAAGAAGAGACCATTATAACTGTAGTCAAGTAGTTGCCTTTTCACATGATGCATGCATTCATTTTAGTATTTCAAGTGTCTGGTAGCTATAAAATGTACCAGCATTTTTCTGTAAACTCTGCATCACTGATGAGTATGAATATGCTGCTGAGATTCCTGGTGGATGAAGCAGAACTGACTAATAATGCAGTTGCAACAGTTTTGTTTTTAAATGTCTAAGCACAGAAAATGGTTCTCAAAGAAAAATAAGCAGCCATCTGATAAGTATACTGGCAGACAACCAGAATTTATGGATTTGGTCATAATCTGACACTTTCTTTATTTTTTAAAAAACATCACACAGCTCACCCCAGTAATAAGTAAAAAAAGTAGAAGTTTTCAAGTGAGCTTTTTTGCATGTGATCTTTAGTCTGCATGGACTATTGTGGAACTGCTGCATACCTTGATGTAGTACACAGGCATGTAGTTCTGTAACAATGTTACTAAACACCAAGTACAGGTTATGTCTAGACATCAGGGGGAATTGCTACCATATTGTGGTACATAAGCTTAGCTATGTTTATGTGTATATCTAAGAAATGGTTGTTGTACTGTGGTACAAGAGTATGTTGCAGTTTGGAAATAACTAAACACCAATTAAGTGAGGGCAGCTGTAGGAAGGGATTTTCTATTGCATTAAAGGATAAAAGGATAATGTTTTCAATCACAGTCAGCAAAGTGACTATGTTGAGTGGTTGTTGGAGTTGTTTGTGAATGAAAGCAACTTACCCTCTTGTCATTCAGCCAGTTTGAATAGTCATTCTTGCAGGAGTTGGGACCAGTGTGCATTTGTATCAAGTAAGTTGGAATATTTTACTTTGGCTACTGTTTTTTTTTTCTTTTTAATTTAGAATATCATTATAACTTTTACAAGAATCAGTTATCTGAGGTCTACATAGTAAACATGGCTAAAATTCCTGGGTACAGAACCTTCTGGCTATGATCATTGGTTTCCTTTTGTTGAATGTTGACAGTATGTTTATTATTTAGCTGTTAATGAACAAGACAAAATTAAGTCTATGAGTCTGATGTTAATATTTTAAATATGAATACATTTTGAATTTAGCTTGCTTTTTGCAGGCATGCAAGGGTGAAATGTACTTTGCTGGGGCTACAGCAGTTTGTGTGGTACTTAACGCAGATGAGTAAGGATATGAGTGTTAATGGGCTGCTTGTTCTAGTACAGGGTTTGATTTCCCCCAGCCTACCTTTGTTTTCTGTGTGATTCTGACCAAACCACTTGACCAGACAGTATTCCTGAGATGCTGCTGAAAAGAAACATTTGCATCCTTTGGGCTGTGCTAGCTGTTAGCAACTGAGTTACACATTTGTATTTTCAATTCCTGCACACTTTATATAGCTGCTAATTAATACTTTACTGTATATGTCATTTTATTATGGATGTCAGCAGGTCCATGTAGTTTAATGGGTTGCCAGATGCATTTTCAACACATGGGAGTTTCAAGGGAAGAGAAGTATACTGTTGCTCATGCTAACAAATGACTTTCAACTGTAAAAATTGAAATAGTTTCAAATTAAATTCACATATGTGATCAGTGCAAAACAGATACAACTTGCAATCTCAATAAGTAGTATGCCCACCTTAGGGGCAGAAAGATGTGGCTTCTTTTCCCAAACAAGAGTGTTTGGCTAATTTTTCCAGTACTTATACTTGAGCTTAGCATAGGTTGGTGCTGCATTTCTGAATGTGCCCTGAACATTCAGATGAGTTGTTAAATGAAAGTTCCATTTGACTGAGTTGGTAGTAACTCAGGTGAATATAAAAGATCCCATGGCATTTATTGAAAGGAGCAAAAGAGTTCCCCAGTGTCCAGGTCTGATTTCCCTTTGTCAGTATCAATATCACCTTTTGTCTCTCCTGAAGAGTTTATTTACCTATTGGGACTAAGCTGTCAACAAAAGTGTAAAATACTTAAATAAATAAATAAAATCAACTTGCTGTTCTTTAATTTTCTTTTTTTTTTTACTAAGACACAAATTGTATGTCTCATGTTATTAGCTACCACTGTTTCTTCCAAACTTTAATCCTTAGGCATGACAAATGCAGGTATTCTAAATGTTGGTCATATTGCTGGGATATGTACAACATGCACATACATTGTTAATTGTGGCATTTATTACATTTATATAGGGAAATATTGAAAAATGGTCTTTCGTGTTTAACAATGGATTGTGGGTTAATTGTTAACAGTATAATCTTTTTTGTCTACTTTTTTTTTGGTAGTAGGATGAACCATGTGCCCCACTGGCTAGATACTGTGCCTGTATTGTACCTCGACATAAAGAAACCTGGTAGTGCCAAAACTAATGTATGCTTCTTTACTGCTGTGGCAAGAGCTTTCTGGAGGGGACTATCATTCAAGCAGCCATGAGAGTTCTCTGTGTACTTGCAAGCATCTCAGCCATGAGTAAATTTGCTACATGGCCTAATAATCCTGTCCCTCGGTGGGGGGGTGCTGGGGTGGGACCTGCTAACTGCATCACCGGGGAATCATGGAACACCTTCTCCTTCATAGATTCAAGAGTTCATTGAGATTACAAAACATAGTCAGTCACCACATAACCAAATAAATGGATTTCAGAACCAGTGTTTTCCAAACTTCTGGAAACAATGAAAGTGCAGTGGTTATGGAAAAATGGGATTTGGGCTTCCATAAAAGATGACACAAGGAATTTCTTGTTTAATCTGCATCAATCACATTCCTGTGTACACTGAGTTTTTGCCCAGTTTTTGACTACTATAAAACAGTTCTGGGTGCTAGATTATTTTATATGAAAGGTATGGTCAGTCAGGCTGTATTTTCTAGATGTTGTATTCATCTGTGTGACTATATGTATCTTTTATAAAATTATGCCCAGAAATGGATATATAGTGCATCTTCAGTTAAATGATTAATGCTTTTCTGCAGCACCTGATAAGTATAGACTGTAGATCAGTATTGTGGCGTGATCCCCTCCTTTTTGTGTAAGGCAGTGTCTTCAGAGTTAAGTTGAATGTCCAAGCTCTTCCAAGTGTTTGACTAATCTAGGCTTTCTTTCTACACATGGAATACTTTCCTCTGATGAGAGTGAATTGCCTGCTAAGATCTTTGCAGATTCTCTGGCCTCTTTGTGGGCCTTGTCATCTTCCATGATACCCTCAATATGTTCTTTTAATACACCTAAGAAGTCAGTCAATTGGACATGATGTGTGCGTTTTAGGAGGTTGACTTTCAGGATTCAGCTTCCTTGATTACAGGCATATATGCTGCTACCTATGGACATGATTTATACTCTAGAAAATGGTTTTCTACCTGTGTGATGGTGCCAGAATCATTATTTTTCTTTCAGATTATCATTGCTTTTCTCAACACTAGGGTTTTTCAAAGATTACCAAAGGAGGCATTGGTGACCTCCCCAAATTTTAGATGCATTCCCCTGACCACAATGAGCTAGATAACTGTTGCCCTATCTGTAGCCTACCATATAATGGCAATTTGGATAGGAAAATCCTGAGTGAAGGTAATCTTGTTATTCCAGTTAAAAACTTTTTTCTTTTTAGCAGCGGCAAGGATTTTAAAAACATATTGGAAGTTTAAAATAAGTTTGCTGCAGTTTATCAGGAATGGATGCCATTCTGATCACCTGATGCACTCTTTCTATAGTAATTTGGTTGACTTTGGCTTGATTTCCAAGGAGGCAGCCAAAAATGTAAAGTAAAGTTTTTAGTAGTTTTGGTTGCTCATAGTTTTTCAGATAATCCGCACACATGTATATTAATATGTCTGCTTCTTGCTTCCAAATCCAGAATTTTATTTTGCATACCATGCATGCTTTTGGTATTAGATTGGCAATCGTTTTGAGGATGCTTGATTTTTATCTCATTTTCTATGTTTTGTGCTTCTGTTGCTTTTAGGCTGTTGGCAGTTTGATTTATTGTAGTACCAAATGCCTGTACCTGGTCAGGAAGTTGTTGAATGACAGACTGCAGTGGTTGATGTATTACTTCTAGGTCTTCAAGAGCAAAAAGTTGCTCTGTTTTGGTTTCAATTAATGATTGTTTTGCGCTGTTGGTGTCTGGTAGTTTGGGCATGCTTGGAGATCATCTCTTTTTCAGGAGATGAAATTCCTGATAGCTTAGTTTTAGAAGTTTGAGTGTCCATCTGTTCCGATTCAGCTGACATAGATTCATAGGTAAGTAAAAGGGTAGCTTCCAATGTGGGCAATTTTAAGCCTAGCCAATTTCCCTTCCAAATGTGAGAATCAGAACCTGTACCTTGTGTCTGTAAGGCAAACACTTTATTATACCAGCCCCCATCATCTTTAGCTACAGCAGTGTATTTTTATATATCAAAATGTTTTTGAATCGTTGAATTGTTTTTAGTTTCACTTTAGATTTACTAGTCTAAATTTGATCTGTTTTTTTTCCCTACAACATGGAAGTCCTGGCTCATGCTTATGTGGCTAAATTCACCTTTTTCAGATAAATTTGTTTGTTTTTGTTAGGATTTTGCCAAAAGAAAACAATCAAAATGAAGGCGATACATTCAAATATTGTTAACCTAAGAGCTGTATTGAACATGAAACAGTAATTGTTTATTATGGAGCTAAGTCAGCGTGGTGCTTATAGGTCAGCCACAGTCCTGATTCCCCACTTGGCCAAAAATCTGAATGATTAATTAGCATAAATATGCATATGTAATAGCAGAACCCTTCCTATTTGTAAAACGCTTGAGATACTATCAGAAACCCAAATTTAGAAAGATTAAATCAAATAGAACAATCATACTGAAAAAAAAATAGAAGATGAAAACAGACGACTACAATACTGGATAGTAACCAGAAATATCAAATGTAGCCCAAGTAATAACATTTATTACTCATACTAGAAATCAGGAAGAAAAAGCCATTCTCTTTATGTAATTCATAATTACTACTGAAACTTATCAACAAAATGCAAATTTTATCTTTTCAGAAAATGATAGCTAGGGAAAGCATACAAAACCATTGCTTATTTTCAAAAATGACTGGAGAGAGAATGAATGTGTCATAAATAGTTAATGCATACAGCATTACAGACTAGGGACATGCAGTGAAAAATGTATACAAATCAAAGTGTAGAGTGTGCAATATCTATAGCTTGTTTCAGTCCCAAGAAATAAAAATTCCACAAATAAGACTAAAGATAGATTCTTCACAGCTTAAGCAGCATGTCTGCAGTTCATCATACACCCTGGAGATCAGCTCATCTGTTGCTTACAAAGACAGAACATGATCAGCTAAAACTAGTTTTCGTCATATGTGTAGCTTAACATATGCAAGGCGTGGTAAAAGGGAAAGAGCGTTGACTTAAATTACTCATGCAGTGGTGTTATTGGCTTAAGGGGCACATGCAGTGGTCCTTTCTTAGTTATTACTACAGTAAAATTATTAAAATGGTGTGGCAAACCTGAATAACCATTATGCCAAAAGGGACGAGAGCACGCAGAAGACAGTACAGCCATGGAAATCCAAGACTCTTAAAATCTGAGCTAAAATTTAGTTAACAGAAGAAAATTTAGAACAATAACAGATGCTATTGATATTCCAACAAAAAAGTGAATGAGGAAAGAAATTGTATGTATAGTTAATGTCATGTAGTAATGCCTACAAGAATACACATGCAGCAAATACTTAACAACAGCTTACATAATCTACAGCAAGCAGAGCAAAAATCAATAATTCACAGTATGGGAATGTCTTCATTTGCTTAAATCTTATTCTGGTTATCTTCTTCTGGACAACAACCTGCAGAAGGAAATGATATGCTAGAATTTTAAACACTGCTGGATTTCAGATTCAGACACATATTCAGCAAACTGGTGAGAACACATAGATGTAACGTTAAACATGTTTAATAAAATCAAATCCCTGGGCAGAAATATCATTAAGAAGTGAAAATGATTTGAGTCAAGTGATAGGCAGAAATGCCAATATTGTATGCATGTAAGGTAATATGAGATAATTAACAAATACTGTAGATAACTGTGAAAGAGAATAGGAATATAAACCAGTGGAAAGGTCAGGTACACAACTCAGCTGCAGTAATGAAACAACACAGTCATTTGTTATTTTCAGTGAATTATGTTGTGCATGTTTCCATTCCCCTGCATACGTGAGGGAGGTGGGTATCACATCAGACTCCATCAGCTTTAAAAAACATGGGGGAACACAGATGTTAGGTTTGAAAAGATAAAAAAAACAGTCAACACACCAGCTCAGGTCATAACAGACTAGGAATTAAAAGCAGAGTGGAAACCACTTACCCACTCTTCAGATCCACTGACCTTCCCACTTCACACTTCCACTGGTACTCATGGACTTGTAACAAAACCTTATTTTTTCTTTACCCCAACCATACCTCTTAACGGTTCCTGATTTTGCAGAATGTCCTTCATTCTGCCTCATATTGCTGGTCTTTTCCTCTTTTTTCTATCACATTAATAAGTATTACAATCACTTAATGTTGGCTCAGATGTGCATTTCAGACTTCATAGCATTTCCTCTTTTTTCTATCACATTAATAAGTATTACAATCACTTAATGTTGGCTCAGATGTGTATTTCAGACTTCATAGCCTTTCCTCTTTTTTCTATCACATTAATAAGTATTACAATCACTTAATATAGGCTCAGATGTGTATTTCAGACTTCATAGCCTTTCCTCTTTTTTCTATCACATTAATAAGTATTACAATCACTTAATGTTGGCTCAGATGTGTATTTCAGACTTCATAGCCTTTCCTCTTTTTTCTATCACATTAATAAGTATTACAATCACTTAATGTTGGCTCAGATGTGTATTTCAGACTTCATAGCCTTTCCTCCTTTTTCTATCACATTAATACGTATTACAATCACTTAATGTTGGCTCAGATGTGTATTTCAGACTTCATAGCCTTTCCTCTTTTTACTATCACATTAATAAGTATTACAATCACTTAATGTTGGCTCAGATGTGTATTTCAGACTTCATAGCCTTTCCTCTTTTTTCTATCACATTAATAAGTATTACAATCACTTAATGTTGGCTCAGATGTGTATTTCAGACTTCATAGCCTTTCCTCTTTTTTCTATCACATTAATAAGTATTACAATCACTTAATGTTGGCTCAGATGTGTATTTCAGACTTCATAGCCTTTCCTCTTTTTTCTATCACATTAATAAGTATTACAATCACTTAATGTTGGCTCAGATGTATATTTCAGACTTCATAGCCTTTCCTCTTTTTTCTATCACATTAATAAGTATTACAATCACTTAATGTTGGCTCAGATGTGTATTTCAGACTTCATAGCCTTTCCTCTGTTTTCTATCACATTAATAAGTATTACAATCACTTAATGTTGGCTCAGATGTGTATTTCAGACTTCATAGCCTTTCCTCTGTTTTCTATCACATTAATAAGTATTACAATCACTTAATGTTGGCTCAGATGTGTATTTCAGACTTCATAGCCTTTCCTCTTTTTTCTATCACATTAATAAGTATTACAATCACTTAATATTGGCTCAGATGTGTATTTCAGACTTCATATCCTACTGAAATGCATGTTAATGGAAAACTTATTATTCTGACAACTTTCTGAATACTTCAAATATGTCCTTTGTCCTTCCCTACCCAATTATTTATGGTATTATCCTTAATTCGTATGCCACAAGGTTGAGGGCTGTGTATGACAGTATTCAATGACTGCAAATAGTCTTTGGTATGACTTTGTGGTTAAACAGACATGTCCCATGAGTAATATTTTGCAAACACCTTGGAGGGCATTCTTACCCTAGTATAAGAATAGCATTTTTAGCATGTCAATGCTCTTCAGTAAGGTAAAACTCTGAATCCTTTGGACCCCTGCCATAAACAGGCTATACAATAGAAGGAAGAAACTAGTTCAGAAAAAAAGCAAATCCCAAGAAGGAAAGACATCCCTGATCAGTATCAGTAAGAAACTAAGGTCCCTCATGAAATCATCCAAGGCTAACTTCGAAAGAAAAATAGCCAAGGATTTAAAAGATAACCACAAAGTCTTCTTTAGCTATGCTAAGAATCTAAGTGGCAACTCACAGATATGTACTGAACTAGTGCAAAATAGCACAAGATATACTGAACCTACTGATATTGCCAACACCCTGGCAGATAGATTCAGTGTAAACTTCACCCCCCTCTCACCTCCAAAAGGGCCCACAACAATACCGGAAAAGTGTAGTGTCCCAAAAATCACAGATGCACAGGTGAAAACAGCCCTTTCACAAACCAAAAGCACAGTGTCAATGGGACCAGATGGTGACCCAGGCTGCGTCTTGCTCGAACTACAGAACAAACTAAGTCCCCACCTAAACTCATTGTTCAACCTCAGCCTCTCCACAGGCTATGTGCCCATAGAATAGCACACAGCAATGGTTATTCCTCTCCACAAAGGAGGGGCCACAACTGACCCTGGTAACTATTGACCCATAAGCCTGACTAGCTTGGTCTGCAAGGCTATGTAGTGCATCATCATGAAACTAATTAACAAATACATTGGGAATCTCCAAACACTTGATCCAACCCAGTTTGGCTTTGTTAAGGGCAGATCATGCCTACTAAACCTGGTTGACTTCTTCAAGACAGTCACAAAGGCAGTAGATGAGAGAAAGGTGGTTCACACAGCCTACCTTGACCTCGCCAAAGCTTTCAACACCATTCCCCACTCGAGTATTACAGAAAAACTCACCGGCCTGAACATAAACCCCTATATCACGAGATGGGTTGCCAACTGGTTTACAGACAGAACTCACACGGTAAGAATAGCGGGCTCCAGGTCCAACTCTAAACCAGTCACAAGTGGTGTCCCCCAAGGCTCGGTCCTGGGACCCCTATTGTTTGGCATATACTTCTCAGAAGTACAAACAAACACAGGAGGACTATGACTAACCAAGTCCGCCAATGACTGCAAACTGGGAGCCATAATTAACTCTCCGGCTGACACGGACATCCTTCAAAAGGGCCTTACTGAGACGGACACCTGGTGTCAAAGTCATGGCCTCAAGCTAAATGCCAAAAAATGCATAGTCATCCTGTTTGGGAAAAACAAAACACCCACGAATTACCACATAGGTGACAGCCCCCTTAATACAGAAAAGATAATAAGAGATCTGGGGACCAAGGTAGATAGTAATATCTCCTTTGACAATCATATTGCCAAAGTAGTTAGGAAATCCTTCTATGTGGCCCATCTAATTACTAAAGTGTTCGCATCTAGAAATAAAGAAGTTATAGTGCCCCTCTACTTGTCACTCATTAGACCCATCATAGAGTACAATGCCCCATTTTGGATGTACCACACAAGACACTTCCAACAGCTGGAAAGACCATAAAAGTACCTCACCAAGAGGATTACTGGCCTCAGACATATGTCCTATGCAGCCCTACTGAAAAAACTCCTGCTGTACTCAGTGGCATATCGCTTACTCAGAGGTGATCTCTACCTGACTTACAAAGCCATGTCCAACTCAGAATTGATGGACATGTTCCACCTAAAGAAATCCAAGTCACTGCGAGCCACTCGCTCTAGTGAGTTAAACCTCACCACAACAATAAATAGAACATGCTGGAGGGATAGATTCCTGTCACAGAGACTCCCCATGCTTTGGAACAAAATTCCAAATTACATCAGGCAGAGCCCCTCACTAACACTCTTCAAAAGAAACCTTGACGAATGGATGGGTAACAGAAAATACACCCCTGGGATCACTTCATTGGCTGTGCTTGACAGAGGATCAGTTAATTAATCAATGAGGCGGTGAAAGCCGACACACTCTGGCTAGGCTTATAAATGCCCTCGGGCAGATAGCCTAGTACCTACCTATGAACCTATGAGCAGTTAGAGTTTTTCCATAATGGTTCAATATCAGATTGTAGTCTCTATTGTTCTAGACACACAGTATATATTAGAAAGTATTATTTATGCAAATTATTTTTATTTTTTTTTTATTTTTGCAAGAATAATAAGAATGAAGGGCATATTAGACAATTATTTGCATACTTATGTGGCAATTTACTAGGTGAGATGGCTCTAGGTTATAAGCTTAAATGGGTTTACAGAGATTAAAATATACAATGCAGCGAATATACATTGGTGATGATCAGTGACACAGATGATTTTTCAGTCTTCCTTTTAGCATTTTTTTAGAGCTTAATGTTTATTCTGAGGTGTGTATGTAAAATTTCTGATTGTGATATTGATAAGCTATGTATACACAATGTATTTTTTGTAGTCTTAATTTGGGTCTGCTAATCGCATATAATATGAAGACTTGTTGGTTACATGCACGAGTGCATTTATTAGTATTCCTGTTCCTAAGTGAGTTATTGCAGATTAACTTTGCAGTGTGGTTTTGGTAATCAGAAATTGCATTCTAATCTGCTATCTTTACATTATACAATGTCTGAAGACATGCTGTGACTTATCACTTTCATTTATGAGTGTGTTACAAGAAGGTGTAGACAATACGGTGCTCTCTTATATGTAACATTTTCTTTTAATTAAGTGTACTGGCATACATTATTTTTAACCTTGAAGCTTGATTACTTGTTGAAAAGCATCTGTTAGAAGTCCCATCACTTGCTCAGGAACTTGGTGGCAATGTAAATTAAACACTCTACTCACAAGTCACTGAGGTAATGCTGTCTACATAAGAATATCTGGAATAAATGCTTCCTACATACTTGTCACTTTTCCCCCCTCACTTGTCCACTCTGAGTCAAAGACTTTTACCAAACAATTGCATATCAGAGGGGGTTGCAGGTCTAGTGATGTTATCAGGTCTGACATAGAGGGTCTATGTGTGAAATGATGACACAATCACTTGCAAGTTGAAGCAATAAAAAACAAATTGTGATTTAAAGGAGGCAGCCAGAATTTCATGACAACCTGTTATTTTCAATCAAATTTTGGTATTTTTTGGCAAATTCCAAATGGTTGCTAAGTATTATGTATGTAGAATTTTTATACAATACGAATGGTTGCTGGTAGCTATGATATATGCATGTGTGCATTATGTGTTTGTGTTTTATATGTTATGACTGCCTTTTTGTGTATGCTATGAGTATGCCTTATACATTATGAATGTCTCTTTGTGTACAAGGGGCATATATATTGTATAGATTATATTATGAATGACTGTCTCTTTGTCTATAATGCAAGTATATATCATATGTGTATGTTTTATATATTATGAAATACTGTATATGTGTGTGATATCTATGCGTTTTATACATTATATATGGCTGGCTGCCAGTATGTGCATGGTATGTAAATGTTTTATTCAGGTGTGTGTGGTATGAGTATTTTGCATACATCATCAACAGGTGTGTGTGTGTGTGTGTGTGTGTGTGTGTGTGTGTGTGTGTGTGTGTGTGTGTGTGTGTGTGTGTGTGTGTGTATGTGTGTGTGTGTGTGTGTGTGTTTTATGCATTGTGAATATACTGTCTGTGTGTATGTGGTATAGTGTGTGTGGTATCCATATGATTTTTACATTATGAATTGCTCCCTGTTTGTAAGATGTGTTTCTGTTTCACAAATGATTAACTTCTCGCTTTGTGTGCTTTGGAGGAATATAATCAGGTATCAGTTTATAACTAATTGGCTGTCTATGTGTATAGTATATGTATGTATATATATATATATATATATATATATATATATATATATATATATATATATATATATATATATATATGGTTGCCTGTGTGTGCATGGCATTTTGTTATATATTACATATTACTGACTGTGTGTGCATGGCATTTTGTTATATATTACATATTACTGACTGTGTGTGCATAGCATTTTGTTATATATTACATATTACTGACTGGGCATGCATGATATTTTGTTATATATTGCATATTACTGACTGTGTGTGCATGGCATTTTGTTATATATTACATATTACTGACTGTGTGTGTATGGTATTTTGTTATATATTGCATATTACTGACTGTGTGTGCATGGTATTTTGTTATATATTACATATTACTGACTGTGTGCGCATGGCATTTTGTTATATATTACATATTACTGACTGTGTGTGCGTGGTATTTTGTTATATATTACATATTACTGACTGTGTGCATGGAATTTTGTTTATATATGATAAATAGCTGCCTATGTGTGGATGGTAATTTGTTTATATATTATAAACTGCTGTCTGAGTGTTTGGTATGTGTGTATTTCATGTGTTATGACTGCCTGTGTGCATGGTATATGTATTTTTATAGTTTATAAACATTACCTGTTACTGTATGGAAATTTTTATACTTTATGAATTGCTGCTTGTGTGTTGGTATGTGTATATTTCATGTGTTATGACTGCCTGTCTGTCTGAGTGCAAGCTATGTGTACATTTCATATGCTTTGACTGTCTGACTGTGTGTGTGGGTGTGTGTGTGTACTTGCAGGCATGCATGTGTGTGTGTGTGTGTGTGTGTGTGTGTGTGTGTGTGTGTGTGTGTGTGTGTGTGTGTGTGTGTGTGTGTGTATGGGTGTGTGTGTGTGTGTGTGTGTCTGGGGGTGTGTGGGTGTGTGCACACTCACACGCGTGTGTATGTGTGTGTGTGTGTGTGTGTGTGTGTGTGTGTGCGCGCGCACGCGTGTGTGTGTGTGTGTGTGTGTGTGTGTGTGTGTGTGTGGGTGTCTTATCTATCTGTATCTTAGTCTGTGCATCTGTCTGCGGTATGTATCTGTTTTTATCTTATCATATTAATTGAGTAACTCTTTGACATTCCTGGACTCATTAGTACAAATCCCAGAAAAGTGAGGCTGAATGACCAAAAATGTGAACTTTCATAGACTAAGTGTAAGATCGCCACTTCTCAAAGCATTTCTTTTTCTCCAAGATAAGGAGATTTCGTAGTTAATATAGATAAGTTCCTGGGTTTCAGGAGGGGTATAGGGAGATCTGGTCCACCTGTAAAAAAGCAAATTTAAAGGAGAGCAGCAATGTTTGACATTAAATGTTCGCCTATAGTTTAGTTATTTTTCATAATTCCAGGCACTCTTTAAGGAGTCTTAAAATTGTGGTAGGACACCTATTTATTGCAGTCATTCATCACTGAACTGTTACTGTCAGAATCACAAATTTTTCCAGAAGGCATGTTATGTGCATCAAACACATGGGTACCCTGTTGTTATCATATATATATTTGTGTGGCTTTTTCCCTTTATTGCCTTGGCTTTGATACCAATATTACCATATTCCTTTACCATCGGCGTTGTCAAAAGAGAAAGGACTGCTTATTATCCAGATATCATATGTTTAATATGTAGTAATGGCAACGGAGGAACTGGCTGGGTAAGGTGTTTTCCTTGCTTGCTACTCCCAGAGAAAAGTTTACAGATATCCACAATAGGGTGTCTCTCATAGGTTCATAGGTGGGTACTAGGCTATTGCCCTAGGACCTATATTTGCCTAGCTAAATGGTACCCTGGCTTTTGCCACCCAAGAAAATTATTTTCCTGTACCCCTGTCAAGCAGAGCCACAGAGGTGATCCCCGTGGTAAATTTCCTATCTCCCATCCAATCATCAAGATTTTTCTTGAAGAGTGCTAATGAGGAGCTCTGTTTGATATAGATTGGTAGTTTATTCCACAGTATGGGAAGTCTCTGGGACAGGAATCTATCCCTCCAGCATGTTCTGTTTATTGTGGTGACAAGGTTTAGGTCCCTAGAGCGTGATGCTCAAACAGATTGGGATTTCTTTACGTGGAGCATGTCCAACAGCTCTGGGTTTGACATAGCTTTGTATGTTAGGCAGAGATCACCTCTGAGAAGGCGATATGCGACAGAGTAAAGCTGGAGTTTTTTGAGACGGTCTGCGAAGGGCATTTGTTTGAGGCTGGTAATCCTCTTTGTGAGGTATTTCTGTGGCCTTTCCAGTTGTTGTAGAGGTCTTGTGAGGTACATACCAAAAGGAGCATTGTACTCTATAATGGGTCTAATGAGTGATGAGTAGAGGGGAACAATGACCTGTTTTTTCCTGGATGAGAAACCTTTTGTGATGAGGAGTGCCACATAGATGGATTTCCTGACTACTGTGGTGATGTGATTATCAAAGGAGATACTACTGTCCACCTGTGTCCCAAGGTCTCTTATCACACTTTCAGTGTTAAGTAGACTACCGCCTATGTGGTAGTTCATGGGTACAAAGTTTTAACCAAAAGGGATGACAATGCACTTTTTGGCATTGAGCTTGAGGCCATGGCTTTTACACCAGGCATCTGTCTCAGTGAGGCCATTTTGTAGGATGTCCACATTGTTAGGATATTTGATTATGGTTCCTAGTTTGTAGTCATCTGTGAACTTTGTTAGCCAAAGACCTTCTGTGTTAGCCTGTACTTCAGAAAAGTAGATACCAAACAGGAGAGGACCTAGGACTGAACCCTGTGGTGCGCCACTTGTCACTAGTCTGAAGTTGGATTTAGAGTCTGCTACTTTCACAGTGTGGGTTCGGTCAGTGAGCCAGTTGGCAACCCATCTTGTGACATAGGGATTTATACCTAGTTTAGTGAGTTTGTCTATAATTTCAGAGTGGGGGATGGTGTTGAAAGCCTTGGTGAGATCTAAATAGGCTTTGTTTACCACCTTACCCTCATCTACAGCTTTGGTGACTGCTTCAAAAAAGTCTATCAGGTTTAAAAGACATGATCTGCCTTTTACAAACCCAAACTGGATAGTATCCAGAGTTTGGAGATTACCAATGTCATTGCTTATAAGTTCCATGATGATACGCTCTGTAGCCTTGCAGACCAGGCTTGTCAGGCTAATGGGGCGGTAGTTCCCGGGGTCCGTGGTGGCTCCCCCTTTGTGGAGTGGGATAACTGTTGCTGGGTGCCATTCAGTGTGCACAAAGCCTGAGGTGAGGCTATGACTGAACATGGTACTTAGGTGGGGTGCCAGTTTGTTCTGTAGTTCATGTAGAAAGCAGCCTGGGATGTTGTCAGGTCCCATGGATGCTGTGTTCTTGGCTTTGGAGAGTGTGTTTTTTACCTGTGCGGCCATGATTACACATACTTTGCATTCTTCCGGTATAGAGATGGGCTCTTTAGGGGATGAGAGAGGGGTAAAGTTAGCACTGAACCTATCTGCCAGAATGTTGGCAATATCAGTTGGTTCTGTATATTTAGTGCCATTGTGCTGTAACTCAGAGCAGATCTGAGTGTTGCCATTGAGATTCTTGACATAGCTATAGAATGCTTTGTGGTTGTCTTTAGAATCGGTGGCAATTTTGTTTTTGTAACTAGCTTTGGAGGATTTTATGAGGGATCTCAGCTTCTTACTGAGGCTGACCACAGAGTTCCTCCAGTCATAGGATTTTACTCTTTTTTGCAACAGTTTCTTTCTTCTGTTGTAGAGTTTGTTTATAGCAGGGGACCACCAAATTGTAGATCTTCAGTGGAGGAAAAAAACATTATGGTAGCCTCTGCTTACAAGGTGGAGTTGGGGAATTTAGAGGCTATATAATATGCTGAAATGAGTGATGTTTCTCATGGTGTTGACAGCATTCACAAAAACTGAGTGTTAAGAGACATATGCAAGGAAGGAATGCCTAAGGCTTAAGCAAAACCCACCTGTTTGAATACATGGATAATAAGCATGCGATGGAAGTCAAGCAGCAATGGAAGTGAAGGTATGTTTGTGCAGAACAGCAACAAATAAACAAAACCACTCCATACCCTATATGGGGCATCGTACATGACATAGCCATTTTATCAGGTGTGCTCTACCAGCTTTTATCAATGCTGTCTTTGGATTCACCATTCTGATTCTGAGTGAGTATTGGGATGGATATGAGTGTTTGCATGTTTTCTCATTTGCACATATTATATGCAAGCTTTTAATCTGAGTTATGACTGTTATCAGAATCTTGATGTGAAGATTATAATCAGCACAAATTGTTAAGGAATCAAATTTAACATGTGACTTCAAAAATAAACCATGGATATGGTGACTTGGTATACATAATCTGACTTTTGTTAACTTTCAGTATGCTTTTGGGAACGTGACATAAGATTGTTGCTTTATTTTTTTCACAGTAAGTATAGTTTTATTATTTACTAATTACTGCATCTTATTTTTAAAGAGGTTAAATTACGGACAGTAACAAGAATAAGGCAAGAGTGGGTACAGTTTGACATCACAGCAGTTCAGTGAATAAGACTGTCTGTCTCACAACGCAGTATCTAGTGTTCAGTTCTGACCTCTGGGCAGTGTCTGTAGGCATATGCAGCTGCACTAGATGAGGTAAGATTGTTTGATGTATAGTTACATGTTTTCACTATCTCTGCATAGGTTTTCTTGGATTTTTCACAAAAACATGCTAACTGATTGGTAATCAGACTTATCTATGTATTTCTTCTTGCTCTTATGGTCCCAAATTGTCGCTCAAAAGGGTAAGAAATTAACCAGTTAACTTTGCCAGATAACAGATAAATAAGTTACAGTGCTTTACCTTTTCTCATTCCGGGAAGCTGAGGTCTATCTAGCATTTAATGGCTGTATGGAAACAGCATTTTAATACTTCCATCACAGCATTGTAATGAATTTCATAGGTTCATAAATGTTTACTAGGCTAATGACTAAAAAGGCCGTTTTAAGCCTAGACATGTATCCTGAATCTCTGACAAGTTCTAGTACCTTTGAAAAGTGCAAGCAGGGGGGTGAGATATGAAACATTTACAAGCAGAGGATAAATTGTCTCCAGACTGATAGTTAAATGAAGATACACACACACACACACACACACACACACACACACACACACACACACACACACACACACACACACACACACACACACACACACATATTGACTGTTGTGAGATTAGTACCCCTGCCTATCTAGTTACACAAGCTGCAGAATACAGTAATTAATGCTAGCACCGCTACATAAAACAGGTTTCATCTTCCTTGTGTACATACAAATGATACTGTGACTTCAGTCAATGAAACACCCTCTTGCTTGAGCTTAATAACCATAGTTTGGGGCATGGTTTTAGCTTGACAAGAAAAGAAAATAGTATATTGATGATAAATCCATTATATTAAACTTTGCAATTAAATCAGATGTAACTTAAATATATTCTTTCATACAGAATATCTGTTTGTTCTACCACAAATAGTACGTGGTGCTGGATAGGATATGATCCTCATCATTACTGAGAGTATTTCCATTTCTTAGTGAGAATGTTAAAATATGATGTTATTAATCTACATACATAGAATCAATTAAAAGAGGGATCTAGTATTGCACTTTGCAGCACACATTCCTGTGCTAATACAGAAAGAACATTATAGTAGATGCAAGTAGTAAACATAAGAAAAGTAAACTGCACAGACCCTACTAAAATTTAGAGTCAGCATGTCAGTATAGAAAAGTGCAAAGAGACTACATGGAGACTGTTTCTCTTCTTTGGAATTCATATTGCATCACAGTTTTACTGGTGTCTTTAAATCATGCATTAGTTTATGTGCTCATTTGCTAACTATTTAATTGTATTTGTTAATAATGGTATAGCACGGATCCAAATGTATGGCTAGGAACATTGTCTGGTTAAGTGACTTGCTCAAAGTCACACAGTAAGCAAATGGAGGCCGACAGAATCAAACACTAACATACAGCAAGTAGCTCTTTCACAACTCATAGCTTAATCATCTGCATTAACTGACAAATGCTACATGACAAACTAGGTAAGAAAGCTGAATGACAGATCCCTTTCAGCCATGCACATCCTTAATTTATTAGTAAACTGATTCAGCACAAACATAAAACTTTAGAAACAGAAGCAGTAGGAAACGGCATGCTATACAATGCACAAAAATAATATCCAGATGATCTTTAACATAAATAATAAATACATACATCTGCCCATTGTCTGGGTTATAGAATTTGTGCATATCAATATTCAAATAAATGCATAGAAGAAGTCTAGCAAGCACAACACTATCTGATGTTCATTATCTTCTTTGCAAGTTTAAGTATCAGCCCCTCTAATAACTGAATCTCCAACTACTAGTATATGATTTCTGACCAAATCTGAAGAATCACAGTATCTGCTCTATCAATTGTTATAAAGGAATATTCCTCATCACAATTAGTCTTGTTAATCCCACTGTTTTCATTGCTTATTACATTTGCAAGCATACATTTCCCATCCAGCTGGCTTTGTACATCTACAGCTTGAGCCATGTTGTCAATATCTGTCTTTCTCCGGTCTTTTCTTATACTAATGTTCTTCAATCCATCCAAGCTCAGTTTTGATTTCTTCTATTTTACCCATCCCTTGCCTTTTTTCCTACCTTTTCTGTTGGAAAAATTATGACTTTGGCTAGCATGTAGGAAACATTTAAATCTGATGCAACTGGCTTATGATTATATTTGTGGCATTATCATTTGAATAAACAAGTAAAATATTTTTTTCAAACCCGGGCATCCTGAACCTTGAATTCATCATCCCTAAACAGATTTTGTTAATCTTCTAATGTACTGGAAGACTGCATCAACCAGCTTGTTCTGCCCTCCTAGGGGAGCTGCTCCCATCACAACACAGCTAAATGATGGTGAAATCAGGTTATACCATCTTAATCCGCTGGTCTCAAGGAGAAGTTATGAGCAGCCAACACCATCCTAGCAATCAATGACAGACAGTTGTTTAAACACATAAACTTAAAAGTCAGTGTCTCTGGCTGCAAAATGCTTACATTTGCAGTCCTTTCCATAAAAATACAGTGGTGGTCTTTTAGGTCAGATACTAAAATGAAGCAGTAAAATTTATTAATGGCTCTCTGCAGTTTATTGGTATTATCAGAAAAATTTACTGTCGGTGAAAGGACTGTATATTACAATCTAGGGATAAGTACATTCATATTAGTATATTATTTAGTTTCCTGAGTTAGAAAGCTGCCATAGTTGTACTATACTTTCACTTTTATGACAATACCTTTTGTCCAAACAACATCCATGTAATATAATAAGCCACAAATTTCTGGAATGTTGATATGTTGTGTATGTTGTGATATGACATGGAAAAGGTAACTGTTGACTGCATATGTAGAGTACTTTGCTGCAATGTGAATACAGTATTAACAAGACATTATCAAGTCAATTATTCTTGTAATTGTAGATTGGCAAACAGTCCAGGTGTTTTATAGGTAAACTGTAAGAGGCAACTAGATGTGACAGAATAAATGAGGTTTGGGACAAACCAATTTCTCCAGGATCCTCTTTGGTGAATGAGAGGGGGGTGTATTTTAAGAGGGAAGGGGGGAGTTTTGGTGTAGTTAAGTCAGGTTGCAGGGACTGGGACTTTGGACAATAAGGGGTTAAGTGATTTGAGAAGTTAAAAGGAAGTGAGGTAGGTTAGAGATGGACTTAGGTTATATATTTGGGAGCAGAGGAAGTGGTGTCACATTTAGGCGTGAGTTGGTGAGCTGGTGAAGCTAACCCACGTCCGGGTGACCTTGTAGGTACTTCAGCGGCAGATGGTTAACTTGCATGGACTATGGCAGCATTGGGAGGCCATAGTGGCTCAGGCAGAAGAACCTTTTCAAGAGGTGTTGATAGCAGAGACAGTTGCAGAGCAGGTGCAGGAATCCGGTCAGAAAAGGCGGCATTCTACGCCAAATGTGACAGCTTGGGGGAAGAAGCAGCGAACAGCGAAGGAGGTGGTGACAGCTGGCCCATCAGTTACAGGCAGGACTCCAGATGGAGGTTCAGGAAAGCAGACTGTCATCATGGGTCATTCTTATATCCATTGGGCAGAGAAATGGGCAGCAGTTAGGGCAGATGGTAAAAACTTGGGTTTGTCTCATTTAAGTTGGACAGTGACTTGGCATGGGGTTAGAGGGCTTAGATGGGATAGATTAATGCACGAGTTTGAGCAGGTAAGGTTTAGAGTAGGATATCTTCGAATATTACAGGTTCATTTGGGAGGTAATGATTTGGAAATACTTTCAAAGAAGCGGTTGGTAGATATCATTGTACAGGATTTGTTGAAGTTGCAGACAATGTACCCTGGTATGTGTATAGCGTGGTCAGAGTTAGTTCCACATTTGATTTGGAGGAATGCATTTAGTTACCATGCTATTGAGTGGGTTAGGAAGTTTGTTAATCAGAAGTTGACTAGGCAAATAGGGGTTTGAGGTATGTATACCATTGAACATAGGGACTTTTCGGATGATGACATAGTTTGGTTTCGATCAAATGGGGTGCAGTTGAGTGATGTGGGTTTGGATTTGTTTAATGTTCATTTAAAGTTGCTTCTAGAGGGTATTGTGAAGGCTATTGGATAAGAGGGTGAACAGCCTGGGTTCAGGCTGGTGGGTGGAGAAGAGGGACAGGATTGTCCTCTTCTGTTCCCCCTCTAGGTGAAGGTGGTCATGGCTTTGAGCTGGGGATCTAGTGAGTTGCTGGATGCTGCTTGACAATAAGTAAACTTAATTGGATAATGGTTAATTTGAAAGGGTGAGCAGGTATGCTGCCCATTTAAGGTTTGGCTGGGTGAGTAGGTACACTACCCTGATGGATGATTGAACAGGGTGACTGGGCACACTGCCCTGATGAATGTCTCGGCCAGGGTGAGTAGGTAAGCTGCCCTGAGATCATTTGAGAATTGTGAAGTTTACTGTTATTTCTTTCCATGTGTATAATGTTAATGATTAGATAATATTAATAAAGGTCGTCAAATGTCTTTTGGAGTTGATGTGAGTTATTTAAAAGGGTCTATGTTAAATATTCGAACATCCAAAATGTCGAACATTACATGGTCAAGACCAAATGTTCGACATTTGGATGTTCGAATATAAAAAAAAAAGAAAAGAAAAAAAGAAAAACACATTTTAACAGTGTGAGCAGGGGGGCAAGCAACCCTGCACCCCCCACGTGGGGGGCTGCGGCCCACCCCCACTCCCCCTACTTATATATACCAACTCCGAGACCGCACTTCAGTGCAGAAAAGGGAAATTCTCCCTATCTGCTCCGTACAGTGTCGTTGAAAGTCAATCTTTGAACACTTGCAATTTCGACCATTTGGTCTCTACCATGTAACATTCGAAATTGTGAGCGTTCGAAGAACTGACATAGACCCATTTAAAAGGACAAACAGGTGTTTATTTATAACATGTAGTTCAGAAAATAGGGCTATAACAGACGTTTCCTGACTGTTTCTGTTAAAAATGTGTGCACCACAAATGCATGCTTATATTCAGGCTTGAATACATGAATATTATGCAGTGATAAGGTTTAGATGTTTTAGAACAGCAACTGCATACCATATACACTGAAAATGGTGCTCATACATTTTAACTGAACCTTTTTATTAATGAGAGTTCATAGCCATCAGTCAGAAACAACTAGCCAATGAACTGTGAATATAATGGATATTTAAACAGGCTTCTGGGAGGCAAACTTGATACAAACTGAAAATATCATAAAAGAGATAGTGGAAGAGACCCATGATATTACCAGTAACTGCTAATCATATGAATTACATATTCTTTGTGCTTTATTCTTCATTATACATAAATCTAAAACATGCATACTTCTTCTATCTACAAGTTCGACACAAATGTTACCTTTTATTATGTAGAACTTTCGACCTAGAAGTGATATTTGATGAGTTCCCTTCAAGCGCTCAGTTTTCATTTTTCCTTTCTAATTTACTCAAGGATGGGTGTTTGATATGTTTCCCCAGAGATGTGTACTATTAATTTTATCAATATCTGTGTGCTCAGACTGTAGCTGTTTATACTTTCTCCCTGACCGTAATATTTCTGAGAAACAAGTCTTCTTAATGTTTTATTTACACCTTCTTTTTTGTTCTCTCTTACTACTGTCTGCTCTAACTAAACCTATTTCTCTTCCTCAATATACTAATCACTCTCAAAATGAGAAAAACAATATCTTGCATATTTATTCCTATTTGGGAAATTTTTGCCAGTTGTATAACATCTTGCATAATTTACTATGTGAGCTGTGTTTATGTATTTTACACTCTATTCCTGTATCCTTTAAAATGTTTTACTGTAATACCTTGCGTAATCTAACTGCAGCATTTCTCCCAATGTCTCAGATGAAAAGGGATTCTTTACCCATTCAGACTTAACTGGTAAACAAATGTAAATAAAATGTAAAATAAAAATAAATAAAAGACATCTTTCTCTAAGATGAAGTAAACTTGGAGGGAGAAGTAATATGGTAAAACATGTGATGGCACTGAAAAAATGATTACTTTGGCTATCGTTATTGCACAAAGCACACAAGTGCTAGCACATGTGATTACAGTCTATGTACTTGAAAAAGTCATTTGGTGCATTCAGGCCTAAGCATTTGTGTTCAGAAGATATTCATTTCAAGGTATCGTACCAGAATCATATCTGATTCAGTGGCTGAGTGTACAGTATGACTCTTCACATGTAAAGTTCATATTAACCAATAGCAGATGTTGCTCATTGCAGATAAATATTTTTGGTTGGCATATTAGAGCTAAAGAAATGTAACAGCCACTATTTGTGTGATATCCAAATATTGTATGCAAATGTATGATTATCCTTTACTATCTTCATTCAAACTACGATGAATATATTTTTCCCAAGCATTAATCTTGGCTGTGTCTTGTGTTTTTCCTGAAAATTTCAAGAAGAAAATATTATGGTTATGATGTAGTTTGAGAGTTGACACTTTTTCATATGTCTGTAGTGTGATACTGAATGTGCGACTTTGTGTGATTAAAAGTATTATGGGTATGGTCAATGGGAAACACTGGGGTGTGAGTGACTTCAGGCAAGCACAATGGTATGGTCAAAAAACGGCCAAGTCATGAGACAATCAGTGGTGTAGAAGACAATGAAGAAGTAGGTATGAGACATACCCATAGATGTTACCCTCCAGTAATTGAACTTAAAAAAAAAAGTTAAGTGGAGTACAGAAAAGTAACACGGTTTATCAACAAAAGCAGTTATGACATCGGTGGAGCCTGATCAGTTTACCTGTATTATAATTCAATATTCAGGAAAAAGAAACACCTATGCAACTCAGAGAGGATCTAAACCATCAACACTTTTGAGTAATACCTGGCAATCACTTTATTTACAAGCTGTGCTATGAAAGCAATGATATTAAAGGTGTTAAGGAAACACATACCAATCTGAATCCTCAACTCTTTTCATTTCTATTCTATTAATCACTTCATTCACAAGCTGAGCCATGGAAGCAGTCATACTAAAGGCATTGTTACCCTATTTTGTATTTGTACACTGCTGTGTAAAGACACTCAGCTTAATTGTGTGAGCGATGGCAACTGAGGTTAATATACTTAGTGGATGAGAGTGACTGGATATTAATTGTTGCTATACAATGAGCAGTGTCATTCCTTGTTGGTTATACATGGGCACCAGCTACGCTCTTCCTGATCTGTCACTCACAGTATGTCACAAAAAGATTAGTGATTTACAAGACCTCTTTGGCAAGTGTGTCTTGTATACTTATGTAGTTTTAACCAGAGTAAGGATTAGAAACTGGAGTTTAGGAAATAGATGAAAAGGAGAGGTAAGAAGAGGGTACAGCAGAAATTGAGCTAACAAGGAAAGAGCAGGATGGAAATGGTTAAGGAGGGAAATACTTTATTTTGTGAGACAGGTGTCTATTTTATATTTATAAATAGAACGGTAAGTTGAGGAAGGAAGTAAGGGAAGTAAGAGGAAAGTAAGAGCATGATGTTAGGTAGACGGGGTTAAGAGACATGAGTGACAGCATGAGTGCTAACTCCTTGTGGGAGTGAAACACAGTGGGGAAGGAAACATCAAACAAACATTTGGAAGACAATGGTCAGGGGAGGAGTAAATGACCAACAGAGGTGGGGATAGGATGAAGTGTTCTAAGCTGTTGTCTCTGTCAGCTGAGACCCAGTAGGAGATTACAGACCACCCTGAGGGTCACCACCACTGGGTCCTGGCTCAGACAGTGGAGCCAGTGCTGGACAGGGATGGAACTCAACAAGTCACTGGAGAAGGCTCTACATTTTGCCAATTGAGGCATCCAACATCCTGTCTAAAATGTCCCCCAATAGGTCTGACAGCTGTTAATCAGTGACAAAGACATCACCTCCACTCACACTGCTACTGGTATGTACAGCTGTGCCACCATCTGGTGCAGGGCTACCTGATACAGGTAGTGCAGATAGAGTAGGAGGTGTGCAGGTAACTGTGGCAGGCTGGGGCCAGATGTGCTGGGTGCTCATGCTGATGGATATGGTGCTGCCTATGCTACCTGTGGGGGTTGACAGGCCTTGCCAGTAAGATAAGTGAAGGGCGTTGTGCTGCTGCATACAATAGTAAAATAAAAGGTGGAAAACACAATAATAAGCAAAATAAATGTATGTAAGAAAGAGGGCAGTAACAATGGGGGTGGGGGAGTATAAATTCAATGAAATACAATACTGAATATGTTGAGAACAATACAAACAGTATATTTGTTTGACCAAACAAAAATCATTAATTTAACAAGCATGTTAATATATCAAAATGAAGCGGGGAACCTAAGCCAACAACTATCATCGCATAAAGACCATAGAGAGTGAAGGTAGCATTGGCAAGTGCCTAATCTATACTGAAGTTATAAAGCACTGTAATCTTTGAGCTGAAGTTGGTGATTAACCAGTGCAAAACATTTCTAGCAATGGATTCATCATTGCCTGGAGGGATGTCGATACAGACAAAGGTAAGAATCTTAGTGCCATTAATTTTGACAAAGGCAATGATAGTCTGGTTCTGAGAAGATAAAAACTGCTCAGTAGACATTAAGAAAGAAAGACTTTCTTTATACATCATTTTCATATCTCCCTCTATGTTCTATCACATCTAAGTGCATCCTAACTGGGAGAGGTAATGACATTGCCTATGACAGACAGTTTCACTCAGGGGTCTGATACTGTGAGAATGTCTGGTTGATAATTTGAAACTCAGTTGTGCAGAATGTGATTTTATGCAAATGTGTCTGTTATTAATATGAGTGACTTTTAAGCCTTTTGAACTGTTCCATAAGCCATTTGCTTAGACAGTTATGTTTAGCTGGAGCTTGTAGGCTAGGATTAAGAGTAATATCACTCAACCGCCATTCTGTCTAGTCATGGGGAGAAAAAACAAAATACAAAACACTAGGAGGTTAGGACATAAACTTTTTAATTTTGACACCATCATAATGTTTGGACTCGGGGATAAGGGGATATATATCTTATGGAGATGACAGATTGAATTCTGAGATTCCTGTGGAAGGTGAATGAATACAGCCACTCCAAGGTTTTGTAGATGCATTTCGCTAAGTAAAAGCGAAGCAAAAAGAATACATGATAAAATAACAGCAAGAGAAAGTCTCCATAAGCCAGAGGATTAAAAACAGTACTCTGAATTTACTGCAGTTGGGAGAATCTTGATTGGATTTCATTTTGTAGTTTGATTGTGTGCTACATTCGGGGGTTTGTCTAATCAGACATAAATTTACACCTATCTTGGGATGTAGGGCTGAACTCTGATGCACCAAGTTTAAGGAATCCAGATCTTTGTGTCTGGCTGCTGTGAGTGGGGCTTCTAGGGCTAAAGCTTTCAATCCTTTGGAGTTTAGCATGATTCCTGGTGTAGTAGGAGAACTAAGACTAAGTCCAAAGTCCCAAACTATTTAAGTGCACATTCAGAGCAATCATAGTGCTTAGTAAAATGGGAAGTCAGAATATTAGGGATAAGAGCATTACCTCATTACAGTGATTGCAAAGTACTGCAGCAGTCTCTATCTATTTCTCTCTCTCTCTTACACACACACACACACACACACACACACACACACACACACACACACACACACACACACTCACATGCAAACTGTGTGTGCAGGATTATGCATGCACTCTGACGAAGGCATAGCAAGCCCTTGTGTCAGCACGTGGACACATAAACTACTGGGGTGGGATTAGTGCCAATGCATCATATACCTTGGTGGCTGCCTTGATGATGACCTCCTCTAAAGGGCTCTTACCCTGAGGGAAATAAATTGGATGATTGTCTCTCCCCATAGAAGAAGTGAATGGGTGCGTCGAACATGAGATGGCTGACAGATGGCAGCATGGAGGAATATTACTTTTTTTTAAGAGACTGTGCCCAGTCCCACATTTCCTGTGCAAGGAACTGTCTGCTCGCAACACTCCTGCACATTATAATCAAGTCTGACATTGCTAGACCTTGATGGAAAGGGTCAATTCTCCCTAGTTCACAGACAATCCTCATAATATACAAAGAGAAACTTGACATAAGCACATAAAAGTAGAGTGCTCGTATAAATAACTGCAGCATAAACCAATAAAGCAATGCACAAGATTTCCTTAGTATCCTGACAAAAATCACACTCAGCTCAGGCCTTTCAAACAAATGTAACATTCAAACACTATTATACTTACAAACCAAGAATATATGGAAACTGCACTGATAAAACAGTACTCAACCAAAATATGTGTGTGAAACAAAACTAATTGTTTTAAGAAATTAGAAACTTTATTTTATTTCTAGTTGAAGGATAGATGGAGCAGTATTGCTTCTGAACCCCAATTTCATCCTTTGTTCCTGTAAGTGAAAGACTTTGGGAAAAAAAATGCTACCCAAGTTTTACTTCAAAGCCAATATTTTACACTGAATCACTTCTAAGCAGAAACCAACACTTCTCTGCTGTGCAACATTTGTCATGAGCTGTTTGAATATCTTGTTTGCATTTCTGGTGAATTTTTTACTGCCACAGACATCACAGACTAGCTAAGTCTGGCATTTTGGCAATTGTAAGAACTGTTTTATACAGTCATCTACAAACTATTAACTGAATATGAATGATTTTTTCATAGCATTATTCATTATCTGTAATGCCAGTAAATGAATTGTGATAGCATTTGTGAAGTCTAAGGGTAAGGTTTATCACACAATTGATAGAAATGTAACAGTGATCATATTAGCCATACTGGATTCTGAATGCAAATATAAGTTTTTGTGAGGAATCCATCTGTACAATAAATGGGTTATTACAAAGTCATGTTAACTGTTACCACTTGCTGATAGCATGTCAAGGCTACAATATTAAAATAACATATTAAAAATCAACTGGCATTTCAAAATGAAATACAAACATGTAAGATATTTGACAAAGTGATTATTTCTGCAGTTACCAGTGTTTCAAACCTAATCAAAATTCTTATGTGATTAAAACTGAGGATATTCTTTTAATTAGGTGGCCAATGACAAGTGTCAGGGAGGAAAACCAGATGTCCTGCTTTCTGGTTAAAGGCAGCTAGCTGTCTGTATGAAAGGTGTATATTTATAACTACAACAAGGAGGATGGGTAGAAGAACAGTAGGGGAAGGGGTGCCATTAGATAACCCTGTGCAAGACAAACACTTTCCAGGCATAAGATGATATTGATGCTATAAATGTATTATTTAAAATAGCTACAACAGTTATAGCATTGCAGATCCAGCAGACTTCTATTTCTTCATGTTATGCAGCAAGAATTTACCCAGTTTTTAAAAACAATAAGTGATCTCAATGTTAGACCTACAATAACAAGTATTTGGCAGTATAGTTCAGGATGGCAAAAAGACACTAAGCACATATGAAGGCACTGTAACACTTCAACTATTAGTTTTTACTCCAGTGTCAAGAACCCCATCCTGTCATATGACTCACACCTAAGACTGTTTAGTATTTTTAAAGTTAAAGTGCATCATATATTTTGTATGACACAACCCCTTCCCTAAAGAAGAAGTGCCTTCTGTTTTGAGTATTTGCAGTTATACATGGCAGAAATAAATCACCAGTAAGATTACACTCACGGGTCTCTTATATTCAAATATTAATGAGGCAGGTTATAAACTGTACACAGTTTTGAAATCTGAGTGGCTTCTTTAGAAGTCTGCCATCTCTAGCATAGCAGTTATAGCCTTTGGACTTACAAAGATTGCTATGCTGTAGTTCATCACAACTAGTGATAGCTGCAGTATTACTTGACTGAGTTTGATCCTAAACAGGATTAGAAACATAGTGAGGAAGAGCTGCAACACCAGAAGTCACAGAGTTATAGAAAGACTTCACAGCATATCTGTGATTATTTGATAAGACTTCTGGAACCTTTTCTAGCAACCCCCCCCCCAAAAAAAATGAATAAATAAATAAAAAGAGCAAATGTTCATCCTTAAATCGCTGATGCACTAATACTGAGAAATGAGAATTATCCTGCCAAGGATAACCTAAGTCCGACTAATATGCCAAAGCTTAAATGCTCCCTCCTCATGTACCATATTTAACACCTTAGAACTGTATGCTGGTTTATAGACCATGTACAGGCAAAAAAAAAATCATCAGAAAGATCTTGCTGCCAGTCTGGAAAGCAAGACATGACTGATACCTCTGTCTGTCAGCCATTTGAAAGGATCTAGAGTGCCACTGTGAACAAAAGCTAAGTACTCCACTGGGGACCCTTCCTCCTATTTTATTTTTCTGCATTGGAATTTTGTTAATTTGAACAAACAGAGAAAAATGACTGTATGGTAGGCAAATTCCTCTACAAGAATAGGCATTCATTGCTTTTTTTTCTGCTTAAGGACTCAGCATATCTTTATGGACTATACCTGTTGTCAGGATTTCATCTCAAAACCTTAAGGTGCTATTTTTCTTCTCTAAATATTTATTTAGAGAATAAATTGCTGAAGGCTCTTGTGATAGCCACCAGGTTTACTAAAGTTCTTGCTTCACATGTCCCATCACAGCTGTAGAAGGCTCTAAGGCATAGGCATATAACAAAGCCATTCTAGTCCTTGGGCTTTGATAATTTGGAAAATGAAGCATAATTGGCTAGGTTTAAAAATGTTCTTGGATTGCTAGCTTACTAACCTCCTACAATCCTAAGAAAACCAGAAAGCAGAAGAAAGATGGTGCTACTGTGACTTCCTTTGCCCAGTTGGAGTCAGACATACCCATTGAGACAGTCAGACATACTTAGTGAGACAGTTAAGATACCCATAGACCATCCAATTTCTAGACATGTTCTCTTTGTCGTGACCCCACTGGAGGCTGACATGGGACATCCTAGAAGTGTATCCCATATAACCAGTCAGACACCTGCTAAGGTCTAGAATGAGGAATCCAAGCTTTTGATTTCAAATGGATGGATGCAGTTCCTCAAATTTTAGTGCACAAGGATGTCCTTGGTTCTGTGATGGAAAAACAAATGAAGTCAGGTCCTTCCAGTGTAGTTCTTTAGATACCCCAAAAAAGATGAAGAAAAAAAATAAACACATTTGTTCTACAGCCACTCCTGTTTCAAATTATCCTCAACAAGAATAGCAGGATTTTTGTCAGGAAGTGATTAAAGCCCTTATGGCTTTTCACCTCCCTCAATTTTTTTGCTTTTCTCCTTAAAAGTAAAGTGGATTGGTTCTCTTGGCCAGAATCTGGCAACTTAGATAATTCTTCTAAGAATCATTCCCATTTGGTGTATGAATCTGAACCTGAAGATATCATATGCACTGACTCGCCTCAGGAAAAGCACTCATCTGGGGAAACTATTCAGAAAATGATGCTTCATTTTAGTTAGAAAGCAAACAACTCTCTGAATCACAGAAAATAGATTACACTTCTTTGTATATGGACAGTCCCAGTCCTACTCCATATGGACACTCCCAGTCCTGCTCCATATAGACACTCCCAGTCCTACTCCTGTCTCTCCAGTTCTTGAAGCTTTGGAGAACACTTTCCGTTCTGTTCTTTAACTCCTATGCCATAGTTACCTGCACCCAAAAAGCCTGACAGGTTTTACAAAGTCCCTAATGCACACAAATGCTTATACAAAAATCCAACGTCTGGTCCCATTGATGCTTTACAGATGTCAACAGGCCCTCTAAGCTTTCCCATCTTCCAGTGCTCTCTCCAGTGACAGAGATATTCAAGCTATGGATCGATAAATGAAAAAGAACAGGAGAATAATGACTTCCTTGGATACAGAAGATGAATCCCTCATGAATAGGATGGCTATATAAAGGATTTCCTAACAACAATGGTAACATAGTGGTAAAAGGATTGCTCATTCTCAGTGAAGGCACCCATATCTTTATTGACTGATTCAGTTTTTGTTTTGCTCAGGTTTGCCAAAAGAAACAATGCTCCATTTCTTGACATTTGAGGCACTGGTTTATGCACCACTTGTTAGTGCATGTTAGGCCCTCCTGGAGAATCTGTAGATCAGTTGGGATGCTTATGACAGTTCTTAGTTTGCAATCATTAGCAAATCTCATCAGCCACAGGCTCTTGTTATTGGTCTTGTCAGAGAATACATGCCATATTGGCCTTGATGTCAGAGAAGTAGATGATAAAGAGGAGTTATCCCATTGCCAATCCCTGGGGTATACGATTGGTAAGTACAATTTTGGTTGAGAGTGGGCCTCCAGAACTAATAGATAGATTCTGTGAGTCAGTTTGCTGTTTGGCAGGTGGCACAGGGGGTTACATTTAGTTGCTTAGTTTATCAATAATACCTGAATCTAGAATGCTATCAAAGGATTTGGCCAAGTCCTGGTATGCAGTATAAACTGATTTGCCTAAGCCCAGTGCCTTGCAGACTTGTTCAAGAAAGTCCACCAAGTTTAGGAGGCTGGATCAGCTTTTAACAAGCCCAAACTATTTTGGGGTACATGGTTTGAAGGCTACCTATGTCTTTGTTAATGACTTCTGTAATGAAGTGGTCTACTGCCTTGTAATAAGAATGGTGAGGCTTACAGGTCACTAGTTACCCAGCTCAATACTGCTCTCCCACCCCATGGAGTGCAATGACTATGACAGTTCACCATACCTATGGCACAAAACCAGTGGACAGGCTAATATTGAACAGATTGAATTAAAGTGTGCTGTGTGGAATCATTGGGCTTTTTTATTCATCACCTACTTTGAAACCTACTTTGAATTAAAGTGTGCTGTGTGGAACCATTGGGCTTTTTTTATTCATTACCTACTTTAAAACCTACTTTGAATTAAAGTGTGCTGTGTGGAACTATTGGACTTTTTTATTCATTACCTACTTTGAAACCTACTTTGAATTAAAGTGTGCTGTGTGGAACCATTTGGCTTTTTTATTCATTAACTACTTTGAAACCTACTTTGAATTAAAGTGTGCTGTGTGGAACCATTGGGCTTTTTTATTCATTCAATATTTGGCATTGACAGGAAGATGGCCTATCACATTACTTGGAGGACAGGGCCAGTATTCTAAGCCTTGGAGAAAGCATTTAGGACTTGCTCAGATGTGATGGGGGGGTTGGAATAGGCATAATAATGTGCAAAGGATAATATATATATAGAGAGAGAGGGGTATAGAGTGTGAGCTGAATTTGTCTGTTATTATGTTGACTATGTCCACAGAGAATGAGCTGCGGTGTAATTTTGTATTAACTCAAGTATCTGGTATTTGTTTATCATCTTGGAGCTTTGTTGGGTATTACTTCTGAGTTTCCAGACATAGCTGAAGAAGGGTTGCTGGTATTTTTAGCATAGGTGGCAACTCTCAGTTCATACTTGTCTCTGTAGGATTTGATTTTCTTTCTGAGTTCTTTGTTGATCTTTTTGAGTTCCTCACTGGTTGGTAAGGAGTTCATTTGGCTTTTATGGGATATAAGTTTCTTCCTCGTATTATATAGTTTGCTGATACTACAATTCTACCAAATGGGTTTCATTAAAAACTGGTACTGTATTTCTGCTCATTGAGGACTGAGGCCTCAATGCAGGCCTGGGGGTGAGCATAGAACTGATCTGTTAATATGGCTGCCATAGGCCTCAAGTTCATTGTGGTCAGGAAGCTGCTTGAATTTCATCAGTTGATTAGTTAGCTGGATTAGATTTGCCTTGGAATAATCTCGGATGATGGAGGTATGATATATCGGATGATAAGGTAATTTGGGTATTGCACTTGGTTGTCAGATTTGATCAGTGATTTGGTAACTATAGTTGCTGAGCAATATGATGGCTAGAGTGGAAAGAATCAGGTCCAGTGTTGGGGTCTGGACTAGTTGGTCTAAGGAGTTGGAATTAATCAGGTCCAGGAATCACTACTCATACTTATTTGGGGTGGTATAGGTTCCCCAGTTAATGGAATGGTAGTTAAAGTCACCCAAGAGGAAAGTGTGGGCTTTATAGTGAAGGATGTAAGTTTATTTACATATGCTTTGCAGTTTACCGGGGTGATTGAGAGGGTACAGTCGTTGGCATCAAGTGGTACTAGGTTTTATTTTTCATGAGAAGGAGTTCAAGGTCATTGTACTGCATTATGAGTGTAGAACTGAAATGATTTCTTAGGAATACTGATACACCATCTCCAGCTATACCTTCCAGTTCAGCCTTTGGTCTGAATGAGTGGAAGACATTAAATCCCTGCTCTGTGGAGTGTTTTCACTGTTCTGAAACAATGTTTCAGTAGCTAAGCTTACAAATATATTTTCCAGGTTTAGGAATGCCTGTCAGTCATGCAACTTTTTGTTGACACTTCTAGCATTGCACAATGCTACTTTATATTGTTTTATTTTGATTTGCTATATGGGTAAACTGGGGAGACTGAAATTGCCTAAAAAAGTCACTATGGGGGATGAAAAGGTCTTAGTCAGTATATGGAAGCCATTAGGAAAGAGAGATGCAGGCCATCAATAACTAAGCAGGTCTGGTTGTCAATCATCTCCTCTCAGGGTGATATATATTGCATCCCCCTTAGAAAGATACCAGTAGCTTGTCCAATAATTAAAGTCAAGTATCTTTAGTTTTTACTGAGGCATCATTCTTGGGGATGGTAGGAAATGGCTCAGTGCTAGTTTCACACTCATTTCAGATGCATATTCAAAGAGTTTCTTCATATCCCTCTTGACATGCTCCAAGGAGGTTTATCTCAAGTTATTCACTTCATACGTGCAATGATCAGGTGATATGGTACCTGTGGTGAAGGGACTTGAGAACCCTAGTAACACTGCATATCATTACACTTGACAGGCAGCTAATCTCCACTCTGTCTTTGCTCAGCCTAGTAAGTGGAGCATCTGTGTGTCTAACTATGGAGTCACCTATGACTAGGATGTTGTTAGATGCTTAACTTTGCTTTTGCTGTCTTAAAGTGCTCTGCATGCTGGTTGCGACCCTTCTTGTGGCTGTGTTTAGTGTAATGCTAGAATGTTCTGTATGTTGGTTTGGATCTGTTGATACTGGGTAGCAGGCAGGAAGTAGATATGAGGGTTTAAGTTGATGCCTAGATTTAGGAGTTCTAGGAATCTTGGGTAGAAATTTATTAACTGCATCAGCATAAGACAGTCTTGTATTTACAGTTTGTGAATGCTACATAAGTCTGATGGGGTAAGACAGTGTTAAGTTCACTGAATGCTTCAGGTTAAGAGGCGCAGCTCCAGTTCAGTTAAATATATACACCTCTCACAAGACAGAGACCTTTGGGTTAAGCAGGAATTTGTTTTCAATGAGCATGAGGCAATTCTTACACTGCCTTAGGATACTGTGTGTTATAGACCTGGTGACAGAAGGAGGATCAGTCTGCTGTCACTCCATGATGACCAGTGTTGCTATGGGATGAAGGATAGGGATGAGCTAAAGAAGGGTGGGGCAATAATACAATGGAGAAATCTGTTGCATTAGAGAAACGTAGAACTGTGCAGCTAGGAAAAGGAATGTGAAAATCTGTTCAATTCAGCTCAAGTTAGCTCACCTCAGTGCAGTTCTGTGCAGCCCAGTAACTAGTGTTTACGCAGAGCCCTGACTCACAGGAGTTAGAAAATGTAGCCTTTACACAGTACAAGTAGACATAATATATATGCCTGCCCTGCCCACTATGTTTAAACAACTACCATGGTGCTGCACTCAGCACAGCTCCCCAAAGTATTTATTAAACAAGAAAACAAAAGAACCAATGATTTAAAGTCCATCAGTTTCTCAAAAAGTGTGTGAAATCTGGTGCTTGGTACATAGGGTTGCCACCTGTCCCAGACTGCCTGGGAGTCTCCCGGGTTTTTATAGCATCTCCCATCTTCTGGAAGTAATTCAAAAAACTCTGAAATGTCCAGGGATAATGACATTACACTCTCACTTAACTGAAACTCAAGCAACTGGCATTCACTCACACACTGTCGTGCTCACTCTCTCCTGATCTCTCTCTCACACACACACACACACACACACACACACACACACACACACACACACACACACACACACACACACACACACACACATATTCACTTCCTCATTCATACCTGCATTCATTCACACATCGCACTCAGTCTCCCGATCTCTCTCAAACACACACACACACACACACACACACACACACACACACACACACACACACACACACACACACACACACACACACGCACCTTCTCACTTCTCTCTTTCACACACACACACACACACACACACACACACACACACACACACACACACACACACACACACGTTTCCATAAAAAATGCCCCATTTGGGGCATCTGAAAAGTTGGTAACTATATACTCCATTCTAAATAACATTCTTCCTGCTCCTACACATGCAAATTGTTTCACATTTATACTTGTCCTGTTAAGACTTTGAAGCAAAAATTCATGACATATAGTACTGGACTATACTATTCCGTTATTCTTAAAATATTCTGCAAAAGGAAAGCAATGCATTTTAATTATGTTGTGACATTCCTAGTTAAAGCTCTTAGCAAGTGTTTCATATTTTACCTGTCTGTTGAAATTTTAGGAAGCACAGATAGATTTGTGAAACTGAGAATTGAGAACTATCACTAAATTATACTATATTACCATTTATCACTAGAGCTGAATGTGTTAAAAGCATTAAAATGTAAAGCTTACTCAATATAACAGTAGTCTTTTTCAAACTATGTGTTAAAAATCATTAGAAATGTAAACAAATTAATTTGTCTCAAGCACATCCCGCGATTCAATAGTTATAGTCACAGTGTAGCTGCTCTTGCACAGAAAAAGACAGCTGAGCGATTCAGTAAGCAACTGAATTAGCATGCATGAGCCTCTCTACACTGTTCTTGCAAAGAAAACCATTCAGCATGCTAATTGCCTCATTTGCTGGTTAAAACCATGCAAATGAAGTGAATTAGTAATTCAGTAAGCTGCCAGGTCTCCGTGCAAGAGCAGTGTCAGTGCAGAAATGTACTCGGTTAATAACCATGTACATTTCTGCAAATAACAAAATGGAGGCATGACAGCTCATAAAAAAGCATGTATTATGTTGATTAGGCATGCCAATGGCCAGATATAAGGCAATTGGCATGAAAAACTGTTTAATTTTAATAAAAATCAAAAACATTTTTTTGGCTGATCTCGGCCGTTTGAGCATAGGCCAGCAGTGCGCAAAGAGGCCACTTGCCAAGAATAAAAAAAAATGAGAAACCCAATCCTAAGGGAAATCTGCATTTTGCCATTATAGTGTATGGCATGCAGAATGAAAACAATACCAAGGAACAGTGGTTGTCAAGAGGAAAGGGTCTGTTTTACTGCAGTAACTATGGACTAAGACGGTGGGGTATGCAAATGAGGGGAAATTTACTGAATCGCAAAATATTCTAAGTCCAAAACCTGCACCTAACCATGTAGGTGCTCTAAGATGATCATATAGGCAGGAGGAACAACTAACATGAAAAGGGGGTGTGTCATGCTTGTTGTAAGCACATTGGAGCTCCGCGGCCCGTGTTTGCACTTTAGGTAAGCACAAATAAGCAAGGGGTTGTTTCTGAGGCTGTATACTTCTGTTTACATTGCCTAAATGGATATGCACAGTGCACACCGGGTCCTAAACCAAAAAAAAAAAAAAAAAAAAACCAAAATGGCAGCACTTTCTACACATAAGCATGGGGGTGTGTCCGAGGCTGTATAGCCATGTTTACCTTGCCTAAACGGTGTGCAGCATGACTTAAACAAAAAAAAAAAGGGAACTGGCAAGTGGAACAAGAAAAATAAAAAAGGAAATAGCATAAAACAGCCAGTTAAATACAAGTAATATAGCTGGCAGGTGAAATGCATTATAGTCAGCCAATCGCATAACCAGCAGCTCTACCACACCACTATAAACAATGCAAACACCTTTCAGTCTGTTTTTTCCCACAAACTCTACACCAGTGGTGTGCACAGATGGGGGATTTTTAACTGGCAAAACTAACTAAAATATTAGAGGCTGCTGCTGCTGCTTTACTCCATCAATATGTGCTACAGGCTGAGGGTGGTGAAGAGGATAATGCTAACAATGTCACAGGCTTATGAGGAGGATGAGAAGAGTGTTCAGTCACAGGGTAACCTCCCATGGGCAACATGATCTGGAGATAGTAGAGTGGACAGGGTCCTACATCAGCAAATCATTAAGCTGTGCCGGACTTGCCTCACACCCAGAGCCAACAGAGGGGAACCCATCCCAGTGGATACCAAGGTATGTGTAGCCTTAAGAATAATAGCTACAGATACCTTCCAAAGGCCTACTGGGGATATCATGGGGATCTCACAGACATCCACATCCAGGATACTCCACCAGTTCCTGGATGCCATGCGACCACATGCTGCTGAGCACATTCAATTCCCCACCACCTGTGAGGAGAGGGCTAGCAATATGCATCTCTTCCACCATGTAGCAGACTACCCAGAGGTACTGGGTGCCATAGACTGCACGCATATCCACATCAAAGCACCACCCAGTGAGCAGGATAGAGTCTACTTAAACCGCAAGGGGTTCCACTCCATCAACTTTCAGGTGGTGTGCAATTCCCAGGGCATTACCATGAATGTGCGTGCTGGCAGCCCTGGAAGCTACAATGACTCCCACATCTGGCATATCTCACAGCTGTACCAGGCATTTGCCAGTGGGGACATCCCGTACAGCCATCTGGTGGGGGATGCCAGCAATGCACTTGAACCGTGGCTGATGACCCCCATCAGAAATGCAACAACACCCACACAAGAACATCATAATGAGGCACACGCACAAACAAGGATCATTATAGAGTGTGTGTTTGGGATGCTCAAGTCACAGATCTGCTGCTTTGACATATCCAGTGGAGCCTTGCAGTATGCTCCAGCTACATGTGCACACATGTTCATAGTATGTGCCATGCTACACAACATGATCCTCTGGAAAGAGCTTCAGCAGGAACATAACGAGGAAGGGCCACACAGCCCCACACCATTGCCAAGGTTACCACAGGCACAGAGGGACTTGGAGAAGGAACATCCTGAGCCTGCCCCTGTAGGCAGAAGAAGGCATGCCCAGTATGCCCAGGCCTTGGCACAGAGGCAACGCCTAGCACATGCTTTGACACTGTAGGGATCTAGGGGTGGATATTTCTCTCCGACTTGCACAAACACTAAAATGGATGCCAAAGGGTTGGGAGGGTGGCCTAATGGTTAAGGTGTTTGCCTTACAAACACAAGGTTAAGGGTTTGAGTCTCACAAGGGATAATTGGCTAGGCTTAAAAAATGGCTCCCAAGGGCAGTTAGCCTAGTACTAACCTATGAACCTATGAACTAAACATCACACTACCTATACCTTACCATGTATAGGCAGTATACTGCATGCATCTGACATAGTCAGCCCTCAAGAACTGTCCTCACAACTGCCTCAGGCACAAGTTAAGTCACTTTCATTACAATAAAGGAATGATTTACAATGTTCTGATAGCATATCTATGGTACTGATGCAAGCATGCAAAGGAATGGGGTGGCTGGATGGGATAGCAGCAGACAGCTGACAGCTATATGGGACAGCAGGAATTGTATGCAAAGTACTGCCTTCCCAATACTATGTAATACCACTGTAGTTAAAAAAAAGTCCACTGCAGTACATGTGGTGAGCCAAATAACTGGGGGTTAATATGTCACATGCATGGATGTCAAAGTGGGGGACCCATACTCACCCCCAGCCTCACCCAGTGGGTCAGCTGTTGAAAGCCAGACATAAATGTCTGGCAAAGGGCCTCAAATGCTGAAAGCCATGAAATGTCCACCTACAGACTTTTACACAGTGATATCGCAGCAAGTCTGCCAGTGGCAGTATGGCTCTGAAAGTTAAGAAGCCCCCAAATTAAACATGTGTATGCAACAACAATCTGACCTCTGGTCTATACTGTTATCCCATATTCTCAAAGATAGGGCACACCACTCTGCTAAATGGGACCAAAATGTTAAGCAAATAGCAGCACAGTCTGTGCAAATGTATATTGTGGGCAGGTCCCCCCCCCCCACAGTACCATAGAAATGCAGTAACATGTCCCTAGCTGTACACAGCATCCAGCTATCACCCAGACTGATGAATGAATACAAACTGAAACAAGTGTCAGTAATGCTCAGTCCACTTACTGTTGCCATCCCAGGAGTGTCCCCTGCCTTGTAGCCTGGGAGCATATGCTCATCAGAATGCACTGCCTTGCTGCAGATAGCCTATATCTGCCACACCTGCCCTACTGGCCTCTGGCAAAGGTCCATGGCTCACACACAGTGCCCTTTTAGGGAGTGTCATAGAGTCCATAACACCAATATAACACAGTCAACAAAATGCAGAGAAAGGCCATGCTGCTAAATGCTAGGAGCATACCTACCAAACTCAGAGAGACCCAGATATCTAGATAAAACCACAAATAGTGGGGTGATAAAGGTCCAAATAGAAGGGCACGTGTGCAACTCAGCTGAAATAATGTAATAAAGTTGATTGAGTGGAAAAGTGTTGTATTATCATGGAATGTCTGAAGGGTATGAAGTCTGAAACTGTGAATTTACTGTCATTAATATCTGACCTCAACCCTGACTGAGTTGCAAAACACTAGCTTGAAAACCACACCTGTATGGATAACTTACCAGATATATGAGTCATGAATCTGCACATTCTGTGAAACCCTCTACAGTTGAGAGGTATGGCTAGGAGTCTAAACAGGGGTATACACACACTGCAAGGAGTCCTAACCCTGGAAGATGGTGACCTGTCTGCACCAACAGAAACCTGGCCCACAGCCATGGGCGAAGAACAGAAGCCTTCCCTGATCACTCATTCCATACAACAACATGACTCAACAATGTGGGCAGACAAGCAAAATGATGTGGGGATATACATATATATGAGACAGACAAACACTTTTAGTCTGGTCAAACAGTGTGAGACACAGAAGATCCACATGTGTGGTCAACCCTTAACATGACCAGTATGCAAACAGTTGGTAGCTACGCGCCAACGTATTTGACCCAGCCCCCTCCCAAACACATATCTTACCCCTGACAAATCTATCTGGAGTCCACCTGTCACCCGGATCCTGCCTGACTTGTATTACCCAACCATGTACTGGTAACCAAACCATGCCAGAACAGAAATTCACACAGATTCCCACATCCTAGTATATCACCAAGGTGCTTGACTGTTTACACAGCATCAGTAGTCAATTGTCTGTAGCCACACATCTCAGCAGACTGGATTGTGCAAGAATGTCCAGCAGATAGCCCATAATATTTGCTTGTGCATCATCCAGACTGTATTCCTCTGGTAAATCACTGTGATAATCTGAGGAGGTATGTCTGGAGGTACTGCAACAAGAAATGACAGTATCAAACATCAAATATGCCAGACAAAATCTCTGCCAAAACAAACCATGTAACCTCAGCACTTCAGACATTAATAACAGATATAGTCACAATCACCCCCTATGTATGGCCTAAAGTTCCCTTATTTAAATAGGTTGCCTCCACATATCATGCACTAACAGGTGGAGATACATGACTGTAGCATATAAATTCCTGGACTGGAGTACAACAATCTCTGGAATGGAGTAACACATGTACTATAGAAGGTCATACTGGGCATGCTCATACACTTAGAGAAGTGTCTGTAAGATGTGGGAAATAACAAGCCTTCTCAATGCAGTACACTGCCCATTGCCCTACTTTAACAGTCCTACAGATGTAAGTCACCTTAGAAGTACCTTTCCCAGCCCTGACCCTTATAAGCTTCATGGTGCATGACTGCATAACACTCTAGTATAAGTAACTAGTTAGGTAAGAGTTATAATCTCAGTCCTGGTATATGTAAAAGTGTGTGTGTCTGTGTGTGTGTGTGTGTGTGTGTGTGTGTGTGTGTGTGTGTGTGTGTGTGTGTGTGTGTGTGTGTGTGTATATGTGTTTGTAGCTTAAAGATTTTGCTAGCAACATGAAGGTAAGTTTTTGTTGTGTTTTTTTGTTTTTATTCCATGGTAGACATTTTGGATATCGATCATATGGTCTCAGCCATATGGTCTTTAACATTCTGAAATTTCGACCATGTGAAGTAGATCCATATATATATATATATATATATATATATATATATATATATATATATATATAGATATATATATATATATATGCATATACATATATGTGTGTTTGTAGCTTAAAGATTTTGGCCCCATTTACACCCAGTACACTTCTCAGTGCCCTACGTTAGCAGTCTTGCAGATGTCATTCACCTTAGAAGTCTGCATTCCTGATCCTTGTAATCTCTGTGGCGTGTGTGATAACTGCATAACACTCTAGTATAAATAACTAGATAGGTAGGTGTTCTAACCTCAGTCCTGGTAAATGTAACAGTGTGTGTGTGTGTGTGTGTGTGTGTGTGTATATAATTGTTTGTTTGTAGCTTAAAGATTTTGGTCCCCATTTACACCCAGTAGACTTCACAGTGCCCTACTTTAGCAGTCCTGCAGACATCATTCATCTTAGAAGTACCTTTTGGAAACACTGAGCCATGTAAGCTCAGTGGTGCATGTGGTAACTGCGTAACATAAAAATACAAAACCCTAGTTAGATAGAGGTAAAAGTGTATGTGTGTGTGTGTGTGTGTGTGTGTGTGTGTGTGTGTGTGTGTGTGTGTGTGTGTGTGTGTGTGTGCGCGTGTATGTGTGTAGGGTAAAAGTATCTCTCATCCACTACCTTACTCATTGCCATAATTTACAAGGGCTGGTGATGTTCCACACCATAAAAGTACCTTGGGACAACATCCACCTTATAAGCTATATGGTATGTCTGGTAAACGCATAACACTGTAGTAGCAATACATAGTTAGGTAGGGGTTCTAATCTCAAAACTGGCAAGTGTATTTGTGTAGATGGTTATATATATGTGTTTGTAGCTTAAAGATTTTGGGCCCATCTGCACCCAATACACTTCACAGTGCCCTACTTTAGCAGTCCTGTAGATATCATTCACCTGAGAAGTACCTTTCAGCAAGCCTGAGCCATGTAAGCTCAGTGGTGTGTGTGGTAACTGCGTAACATAGAAGTATGAAACCCTAGTTAGATAGAGGTTCTAACCTCAGTTCTGGCATTTGTAAAAGTGTGTGTGTGTGTGTAGAGTAAAGTATTTTATGAAATCTCTCAACCACTACATCACTCATTACCATAATTTACAAGGGCTGGTGATGTTCCACACCTTAAAAGTACTTTGGGACAACATCCACCCTAAAAGCTTTGTGGCATGTGTGGTAAATGCATAACACTGTAGTAGCAATACATAGAGAGGTAGGGGATCTAATCTCAGCACTAGCAAGTGTGTGTAACAGTATCCTGTGTGAGTGTTGGTGTGATTGGTAATAACAGGATCCATTGGGGGGTGGGTTTTGCTAAATTATTATATTGATAAACTAGTATATGTCCCAACATCCATATTACAAGGCCAACAGTTGTCAACCACTGTAGAGGTAGGTGTAGACAATCAACAGCCCTAAAAGTGTTGCGCCATATGCAATGACTATGTGACAGTATGGAATAGGTAACAGGATAGGCAGCCCTTCTAATACTCAGAAACCACTATCCACTCAGGAATCATACACAAACACATTGGGCTAGACATCAACCCCTATCTCACTAGTTGTCTCACAAACTGTTCCACAGATAGAAACCATGGTGTGAATGCAGTGGACTACATGTCAAACTGATGACCAGACATGAATGGAGTCCCACAGTGTGTGGACTTGTGTCCTCTCATGTTTGGGATCTACACCTCTGAGGTGTAGGACAACACAAAGGCACCCTGGCTGACAATATTTGCAAACAACTGTAAGGTGGGTGCTATCATTACCCCCCCTTGTGATGTTTACATCATGCACAAAGGCATCTCTGTGACCTATAACTGTTGTCAGAACCCTGGACATTAGCTCAATGCCAGGAGATGTGCCGCCATTACCTTTGTGAACACCATAGCTCACACAAAGTAAAACATTGCTGATAGTCCACTGAACAATGACATTGTTGTAACAGAATGGGGAACAAAGGTTGACAGTGAGCTGTCTGTTGACCACAACATTGGCAATGACATTAGAAAATTCTTTGATTTGTTATATCTCCTGATTAAGTGTGCATTATGCAGCAAGTAAAAGGCCATGGTCACCCTGTACCCTCCCCTCAGTAGCCCAATCAATGTGTACAGTGGCCTTTTATACCCACCATTGCCATTCCTCACAAGGACATGTGATATTCTTCACTGTACAGGTACCTTGCTACAGTCATCACACTAGTAGGTCCATGCCAATGGCTATAACTACATAAGACTGTGGAGTCACAATTTGATGGGGATCCTGTGTGTGTGTGTGTGTGTGTGTGTGTGTGTGTGTGTGTGTGTGTGTGTGTGTGTGTGTGTGTGTGTGTGTGTGTGTGTGTGTGTGTGTGTGTGTGTGTGTGTGTGTGTGTGTGTGTGTGTGTGTGTGTGTGAATAGTAATCTCAATGTGTTTGGTTGATGAATATCCCCTGGGGGTGTGGTTATTAGCAAACAGAGGTGTGTCCAACCCAATACACTTACCATTCTCTATTCTACAACAGATGATGTCAATTACCATATACCTATATACAACCCTCAGCCCTATAAGCTGTTAGGCATATGCAATCACTGTTATACAGACCTGGGAAATCAGTGCAGATACAGCTGTACCTTGCCTATGATGTGGTTGATTTGTTACCACACTGCCATACCCCTTGGCCTTGCTGCAGGGCCACATCCTGGTGGCACACAGATGCATAGAACACAAACAGGATACAGCATGTGAGAACACATTCACTCAGCATTACTAATAGCATTAATGCATCCTAGCTGGAACTGTACACACACTCTGATGTGTACCCATTACAAATGCCAGATGACAGCACCTTACACAGCATTACATAGCTACAATTTAGTAAGTTCACCCTGTGCATCAGACCCATATTTGCATGTCCCTGCATCAGTGGTATGGATGGCAGGGATCTGCCACAGGTTTCATCATATGCACAGGGTGTTGTGTGGTTTTGCCAGAGGCCTAGGCTGTGCCATTCGGTTGACATTATGGGTATGTGATTTGGGGTGAGGGAATGACATGGCCTGTGCAGGTGTGGTGCATGTGTGTGGAGGTGGCCTTTTTCTGATTGTGATGTGTGTGTCTGCATGCACACAGTCATGCTATGTGGCTGCCCTACACTGATATTTTTTGGACAGCTGTAGACCATACATGGCAGGGTGCATAGTTCACCATTTTCAGCCGTGGACATGGGAGCTGGACCAGCCAGGGGTATCACTGGCACCACCAGGGACAAGGCCAGAGACAGTACTGTTCCCTGATGGTGACTGATGTCTGCTGGATCCACATCCCTGTTGGGACCGGCCAGGACCAAGTGCCTATGGCCTGCCATGTCTTGGCATGGACAGCACACCACCCTCAGCAGTACTGGTGTCACTGCCCCTACGGGAGTGCGATGGTGCATGGCCATGTGAACCCCAGCTGATCATGGTGCTGAGCCACATCCACATGGCTGCTGCCTCCCCACTGGCAAAAATTCAAGCACAGATACTACACGGTGCCACAACCTGGTCCCACCATCTATCCACGATATCATTGCCCTAATGCATGACCACAATAAGTTCACACAAATCACCATGGACACCAGGGAGATGTTCTTCCACCAGCCTGAGCTCTTGTCTGGTATTATGTTCATTATGTGCCTGTGCATCCATTATGGCCCAAAACATGTGCCTGGTTACTGCAACAGTGGCACTTTCAACATGGGCTGGACAGGCAGCCATCCCCCTCTGAGCACCCCTGCCCACCTGCCTGTGTGGGACCTTGCCAGCACCCTGGCTATGGCTAGTGCCTGGGTGCTCACTTTCCATGGTCACCACACTTGCATGTTCTGTGCCAGCACCCAGATGTCCTTCAATTGTGATCACTGGTGATGGGGAATGTGTGGACATTGTGACTATGTGTGGGGATGGGGTTGTCAAAGGTGGGAAGCCAACCAATGACACAGCTGCAGCCCCTGACAACCCCATCTATGCCTCACTATGGGTGTCATCACAGAGTCACCAAACAAACATCACTTACACAGCAGGAGGGACTGCGACTACCATGTCCATATGTGAGGAAAGGGCAACATATGTACATTACTATCAGCACTATAAGGTTTGCTGGTACACACACTCACTCACACACACTCACACACACTCACTCACACAATCAGTCACACACACAGAGTCACACACATGTGAGGTGTCCCAGAGGCATTCCACAGACCTCACATTAGGCAACAGATGACAGTCATGACACACACTCAGACCAAAACAGACACACTCTGGACAGGCCCTCAAGATCATGCAGTGCATACCTTTCAACTTACTATTACTACTAATTTACACCACTGGGATATGTCAGTGCATTTAGTTGGTGGTGAGACTTCACCTAGAAAACATTACTGCAATTCACCTGTATAGCACTGTGGCTAAACCTACAAAACATACCTACCAACTGTATAGGGTTTCCAGGAATATATATATATATATATATATATATATATATATATATATATATATATATATATATGTAGATCATATTTCCTGTTTGCTGCTCATACCACCTATGTTTGTCTGATACATTACTGGTTTGATCTGTGGATTGGTGAACCTACTTAATGTCATACTGTGATTTGCAGATGTCATAACCTGCAGTACATGTATGTGAAAGCAAGGGCGGTTACTCAAACAACTTCCCAAGCTTACAGTGGATATAGTAAGTGTACAAACCCTGTTTAACATGCAAGGATTTTGTGGCAGTTTGCATGCGACACCAGTGATATTGTCATAATATTTCCACCATTTCATATGACATATAACCTGTGCACTCCAATTGAAGAACATACACATCAGGAAGGGGTAAGATATCATGAATGATATTAGCACAATATCTGGGTTGCATGGGGGTGCACACCCATAAACTGATACTTTGTTAAAGCACCTGTTGATCTCATTACAGCATTCAGTCCTCTTGAGAAGGTGTGTATCAGCATGGCACAGCTTGACATGGCAATGTTTGCACACTCTCCCTTGCAAAACATCTCCAAATCTGTCAGATTGCAAGGCCATCCCCAGTGCACAGTGCTCGTCAGGTCACCACACAGATTGTGTATTGTATTCAGATGTGGACTCAGGATTGGCCACAACGGACTGTTGATTGTGCTCTTGTGAAGTCATCCTTTTGCAGTTGGATGTACGGTGTGGGCCATTGTTGTGTGCAATGTTGGAATTCCTACCCATCCACAGCTATGTTGCAGACACCAGAAGGATTATAGCCACAAGAGACCGGTGTTTGAAACCAGTCATACTACACTCCAAATCAGCTACAGCCCCAGTTCAAGCTTGTGAACAGCAAACCGAGAGCAGGAAGCCCCAGTTCAACCTTGTAAACACCAATATTCAGGACACTGCCATCACCCTGCTTCACTGTGTGGGTAGTGTTCTTCTGTTGTTGTGCAGTGCTGTTACTGGGCCAAACTAACATGACCGATTTGTGGACAAAGATAGTTTAACCTTGGTCTCATAACACCTTAAAAGATTTCCACACATGCTTTTTGAAAAGATGATGTATTGTTGTCCGGATGTTACCCAGGACTGGATGTTGTTTGTTGTGAGGAACAGCTGCCATCTTCCAAACACACCCTATAGACAAGACATGTGGAGATCATGGAAGATTGTTGTCACATATAGTACACGCCCTGTACTTGCCAGACATGTCTGAATGTCTTTCAGTGTTGCTGTATGCCTCCTGGCAGCTTCCCTGGCTATTTTTGGTATTGTATTCTCAACATACATGTAAGGATGTCCATGTCTTCACAGTGTCACTGTTGCACCATATCTTGAACACCTTGTGATGAATATCTGGACTGTGTTCCATAGAATATGCAATGCTGTGGGTATGTTTCTGTAGCCTTCTCCAAGCTGATACCTTTCTAAAATAAAAGTTGGAACCCTGCCTGATGATGTAAGTGACCACACTTTCACTTATATTATTAGACAAAGGAAAGATATTTCTAACCCTCCCATATATAGGATCATAAGGACAAACAAACACTTTAACCCAGTACTATTCCAAAATGAACTTAATGCCTGCAACTGGAAACCTCTAAAAATTCTCCCACTCGAAGAGGCTGTTAAATATTTCATCTCCAAATTCCTAGCTATCCTTGATATTCACGCTCCTAAATGGTCAATTAGAATGAAGTCCAAATCTGCCCCCTGGCTATCCAATGAAACTCGACAAAAAATATTACTTAGGAACAAATCCTGGGATAAATGGAGAGCCACCAAAACTACTTCCGAGCAACTAACTTTTAGACAATTGAGAAATATTACAAAAAAAGCAATACTGACAGACAAAAAAAAATACTATTGTAAATTACAGCAGTCCCATCAAAACAACCCACAGAAGTTCTGGTCAAATATTAATAGACTTCTTCACCCAGGGGACTCTAGTACACGGTTATAAATAGAACGTGCTGGAGGGACAGATTCATCACCCAGAGACTCCCTATGCTGTGGAACAAAATCCCGGTACATGTGAGGCAGAGCACCTCTCTGGTCTTGTTCAAGAGGAATCTTGACCAATGGATGGGAGATTGCAGATATACCCCAGGGATTACTTCAGCGTCACTGCTTGACAGAGGCACAGCAAAATGATAGGCATAGTTTTTATTCAAACTAAAGGGGTGGCGAAAGCCACATAACTATGGGCTAGGCTTATAAATGCCCTTGGGCAGATAGCCTAGTATGAACCTATGAACCTATGAACCTATGAACCTATGAACCCCTCTAGGTGTTGAACACAATAACCCCTATCAAACTGCCAATGCCTTCAATACTTTCTTTACAGAGACCATACAATCTCTAGCCCAACTAGCCCCTGACAACTCAAGCCTCCCTACCTCTTCATCTGTTACCTTCCCAATATTCCATTTACAACCCATCTCGACCACTCTAATCTATATCATCATCAAAAAACTTAAGCCTTGTACTCCCTCTGCTGACCAGTTACCATCTGAATACCTGCAAAAAGCAGCCAAAGCAGTAGCCTATCCTATATCCATCCTTATAAACATAACTATTAATAAGGGAACCATCCCAGACATTTGGAAAATCTCCCACATCGTCCCCCTACACAAATGGGGTAACTCAAAAGACTACTCTAACTATAGACCAATAGTTCTTTTATCACCCTTAGCAAAAGTTATGGAAAAATGTATTCACTAACAGCTACTATACCATTTAACTCAAAACAACATACTAGCTAACTGCCAACATGGTTTTAGGCCATTTCACAGTACCACTACTGCTCTCTTATCATTCACTGAGTCCACCAATAAAAACCGTAATAATAACATCTTCTCATCTGCACTCTTTATTGATCTCTCTAAAGCTTTTGATATGGTAAATCACTCCCTTCTTATAAATACTCTAGAATCCCTTTCTCTTGACACTCTGGCAGTTCAATAGTTCAAGTCATACCTAAGCAATAGGCAACAGGCAGTTCTCTGGGAGAATACTCTATAATCCCACCTGCCAGTCAACCTTGGAGTCCCCCAGGGCTCCATTCTAGGACCTCTTCGCTTCTCACTTTTTATCAATGACCTTTATTTAGCAATTCCTCAAGCCACCTACATACAATATGCAGATGATTCTACAACCATATATTCAAATAACTCCCCATCAGAACTACAACCTCTAACTCAGAAGGTATTCGACACAGTTGAGTCATGGTTCTTGAAACATTGCCTTCTTTTGAATGCCAAAAAAACTAAGCTCCTACTCTTTACTCCTACCAGTAAGTCCACCCCTTTAGATTTCTGTGTCAAATCCAATAATGGCACCCTTATATCTCCTGACTCTACTACGAAACTGTTAGGAATTACAATTGATAATAACCTTAATTTTGCTAACCATATAAACAACATTATTAAAACAGTAAACAGAAAAATGGGTTCATTACATAAAATTAAACCCTTCTTAACTCCTACTGCTAGAACTACAATTGCCCACTCTCATTTAATCTCAACTCTTCTTTATGCCTCACCCATATACACTAACCTAAAAAAAAATAGCCTTCTCAAACTAGCTAACTCCTACAATAGCATCGCCAGATTTGCAACTGGTAATCCCTTTAGAACTCACCACTGTCAAAATCTGCAGCAGCTAGGCTGGCTGGAACTACAAAACAATCTGATATTTTCTCAACTGACTATTGCCCACAAGATATTTTACCAACCTAGCAACACTCCCATACTCACTAATCTCATCACCCCCTACAAAAACCTTAATTCCCTACGCTCCTCCAGTAAACTTCTAGCTAACATAAACAAGACCAACAACTTGGCAGGTGTTTCCCTATTCTGCAACACTGCTGGAAAAAACTGGAACTTATTACCCAGTGAACTAACCCTACTTCCATCTCTTACACTATTTAAACAAAAGCTTAAAAGACACCTCAAAACACACTGGTTATGTCCCTGTAGCAACCCTGACTAACTTTTGATGCCACATCTTCTTTCTCCACTTTTTTTTCACCACGTTGTTCTAAAACTAAAACTGCATTGCTTATCTCACCAGAGCAGTAACTGTAACTACTAAAATTGTATTATCCCTCTGTACAAATAATTTCCTTTCTGTATTATAAACTACCTCATGTATGATACTGTAAAAAGACTTGTTTTATCCAGCATGTAACTTATTTTTTTATTAAGTTATTTAATTTAATCTCTGCTCTTTAATACTATATCTTGGTATTTTTTTAATCTGTCTATTACTTTGTGATAGTATTGTTGTTTAAATTCTTTATGCTATTTTGGAGCTTTTCTCCCCGGGCCACTACTGAAAATGGAAATATATCCAGTTAGACTAGCCCAGTAAACAAATGTAAAATAAATAAAATATATAAAATAGCAGCATGTTAAACTGTATGCAAACCATGGCTTTTGCTGTAGCAGGCAAGTGTGGGTCTGTGTTAGGATATTCTTGGTATATGAGCTGACTGTTATTTGTAGTTAATCCAAGGGTCCGTAATTGATGGCAGGTGTGTATCCAATATGATGTACTGCTGTTGTTTTATAAAACGCTGCTACACCACAGTATGAGCTTTACCCTGTGCACACGTATGCCTATAGCTTCTTGGACAATTTTCATGTCACATACTTGTTCCCTTAACAGATTTGTTTGTTTCATAGTTGCATTGTACAGATTATAGGTCGCATGAAAGGTTGGATGGATTTGGTGTTGTGTGTTGTGCTCACATTGTCATATATCACAAAAACCTGGCATTCTAACAGGTGTGTACACCTTTTATATGCACTGTATAACACTAATGTTTACAATATGTCCCCACTCTTTGCCCTTTATCCCCACATTTTGTCAATCTTTATCCAGATGTCCTGCAATGACAGGTTTGTGAGGTATGCTACAGATATGTGACATCTCATGCAAATAGGCCCCTGTGATATCCACTGTGATATTATGCAGTGAACCCCACCACAAGTGATCGTGCAGATATTGGCAAATGGCTGCTGAGTGCAACAGTTGTGTACATGGTCACATGGATGACCTTGACATGCCTGGGGTAGTGGTGAGCCACAACAGTAAATTCTCATGCCCACTGGCTTCAGGCTGCTGTACCTTGTGTAGACGAGAGGGACCTAGATAGTAAGGAGGGAGAGGTATTGTCAGCAGATTCACAATAGGCAATGGTCTAAGATTAATGCTACATTTATGCACAGGTACAGTATAAACTATGATATTACACAATTCGCTATCCTTCACCATAGATGTGCACTTGTGTGCATTACTAAACCCCACTCACTATTATATTATATTCTATTCTGCACTGACGCATCTAAAGACACTATAGAACACTGTTGTAATGCTACCTCAGTACACTAATGTGCACAGTTTCCTTACCTGAATGCTCCTCGCCTGTTGCCTGGGTGCCACCCACCTCCATGACTGATATTTTCTGTGTAGATGGTCGTGTGGGGGCTACACCAAGATTGACCAGGAGCTCCTCCATTGTCGTAAGTGGGGCCTGTCTGGCTGCCCCCCCCCATAGTGGCATGGTTCCTCATTATGGCAGCAGCCCTTTGCTGGGCATACCTAATCAGGTCAGTTGCTTTGTGCCTGACCTGACTGTACGTGCATCCATGGTGGCCCAAGGTGTTGACTCTTTGGATTAAATCATCCCATGGGGCAGTCCTCTCCTGCTGATGTTGGTGACCCCGACTGAAGAGGAAGTCATAGTTCTGCAGGATGGCCTCAGTTATGGCTGCAGTCTCCTGTTCTGAATAGGGCAGCTGGCATTGCATGACACCTGGAAGACATAAACAAGGAAACACATCACAGGACGATAGACATTGCCCAGAGCTTTTTACAGAGACAGCACATGACTAATGAGTATCAGTAGCCACTACATGGAAACACATCATACCCCATACCCAGCATCACTATATGAACATGCATTGTACACCTGGTCCTGTTGTATCATGTTCCCCCCATTGAAGGCCAGTACATTTCATAAACAACCATTCATGCTTATGTAGAGTGGTGACAGTATCCTTATTCCTTGCAGATGGGATGTCAATGCTGCTCAGGCTTGGCTTTCATACAGTGTATAATGGAGCTGGAAGCATATGTCTGGGTTCTTGTAGGATGCAGACAGGAATGTTATTAGTCCCCAAGGGGACTTGATAATTTTATGTTTAAGTAGGGAGTTTGCACCTAATCCATGATGATGAGGGTATGGGTGCATGTGGTGTGCACATCCACCTATACTGATGTTGAGGCAGGGAGGTGATGTTTGGCCTAAACTTGTCTGCAGCAGGTTGGCTGTAGCTATGGTGTGTTTGTATGTGTTGTGTTTGACCTCCATTGCAGAGTGGGTTGGGTTTTTGCCTCTGAGAGTGCAGACATATGTGAAGATGGTCTTCTGATTGCCCTCAGTGGATTTGTTTGATTTGTACTCATAGTCAGCCTTACAGTAATCCACCTGTGACCTACTATGGTCATTCAGACAAAGGATGACATGCTGGCCAGTAGGTGCCTGCTCCTACTTTTCTCTGTACAGCCAATATTGCATCCCATTATGTGCTTTGTGCATTACTGCTGTCCAGCATAGGGGCTTACAGTACTTTGGTGGAGACAGGTTGTACAAGTAAGGTATTGCTGAGGTCATACAGCTATGTGTGTGGTCATATAACTGTTTGTAGTAGGCATGGACACGAGGTCATAACACAGTTGGACAACTCTAACATGTTTACATGATACTCCTGTGTATGCTAGTACCCATGTCTGTGTCAGGGCATTGCAACAGCCATTAGCTGTAGAAGTGTAACTTTGTTTGATGCACAGACAGTAAGATTACACACATGTACAGCATGTACAGCTCATTTACATGATGTTTTGCATCCCATGTGAGGTGTTATGAGTCAGTGAGGTGCACCTACCCATACATGCATACATCTGCACAGGTAAAAAAATGCTATACATTTCTGTTCGATGTCAGTATGGCACACTGTCATAACACTTTTGTTGCTCAGTAATTCCTGGCAACCTGATAGGGCAGGACATCTGAAGGATGATGCACATACATGGTGGGCTATGGGCCAACATTAGTGACACTGTCTTCATATTGCTGTAGCACACGTATGTCATTTGAGAATTGTGTAGTCTTTGCATTCACAGTCATACCCTGGAGGATGTGCAATTCTCCTTTTGTAGGTAGAGGGGGAAAGGCTTGGAGTGTGGTAGTGAGTGCTAGGATCTTTTACTGTTGCGTGTATGGTTGGGATTGGTACTGAGTTAGTTGATATGATGGATGGATGATAGGTGGATATATTGTGTGTGCCACAGACCAGATGGAAGGGGTTATGGATGTGTGTATCATACTCAGGTACAAATTGTTGTAACATGGTGTATATGTGAGGGGAAATGGTGTAGGCATTAACCTAATGGAGCAGTATGCCTAGAGTGTGTTTGGCAGTGATAGGAGTGTTGGGTAGAGCAAGATTTGCGCAGCTGGAAACTAGTGGTGTAATGATGACAGTTAGTGCATATGCTCAGCTAGTTGTGTGTGTAAGGGATAAGAGTGACGTACTTTAGACTGGTTGGATGAAGTGGTAGTGGCAGTACCCAAGGGTGAGAGAATGGTGATTGGAGCAAATTTTAATGGGCAAGTTGGTGAAGGGGACAGAGAGGATGCAGTATTGATGGGCAGGTATGGTGTTAAGTAAAGGAATGCAGAAGGTGAGATGGTGTTGGAGTTTGCAAAAGAGGTTGGACATGGTTGTGGTGAATACATATTTTTACAAGAACAAGGGGTAATGGGTGACACACAAGAGTGGAGGAGGATGCACACAGGGGGATTATCCCCTATGCAGATGGGCCTGTTTGAGGGGGATATGAATCTGTAAACTGGTGACAGGGGAAATTGTAGTTAGGCAGCATAGACTGTTGGCCTGTGGGATGTTGTTGGTGATCAAGAGGAGGGGGAGGAGTGTGAGGCCAGTACCACAGATCAAATGGTGGGTACTGGCAAAGGGTGATTGTGAGGTAGAGTTCAGGGAAAAGTTATGACAGGCAGTGGGTGGCAGGGAAGAGTTACCACATATTTGGTTAAATATATCTGGGCTAGTAAGGGAGATGAGTAGAATGGGGCTTGGTGTGACATCTGGACAGATGAAGGAGGACAAGGAGACCTGTTGGTGTGATGAGTAAGGACAGGGGAGTATACTGAGAAAGAAGTTGTCAAAGGAGAAGTGGGATTGCCATACAGATGAAGACAGTAGACAGGAATATAAGGGGATGGGGACAGTGGTGGCAAAGGCTAAGGATGGGGTGTCTGAATGGTTGTATATAGTGTTGGACAACAAGGATGGAGAATAAGACCTGTACCAATTGGCTAGACAGAGGCACATAGCTAGGAAGGATGTGCAGCAAATAAGGGTGATAAAGGATAATGGGGGAGACATACTCACAAGCAAGGAGATTGTGTACAGCAGATGGAAACAGTACTTTCATGGGCTGTTGCATGAGGAGGATATGAGAGAGAGATGAGATTGGATGATGTGGGTATGATGAATCAGGGAGTGCAAGAGATTATCAAGGAGGAAGTAAGAATAGCTGTGAAGAGGTTTAAGAATGGAAAGGCTGTTAGTCCAGATGACATACCTGTGGATGCACTGAGGTGTTTTGGAGAAATGGCAGTGGTCTTTTCTTTTTTTTTTTTTCAAAACAGGTTTATTGTTTTAACATATAAGAGAAATATCATAACAATTTTATACAAGTAATTAAAAATAGGTATTATTATAATATTCAACAAAACAACTAAAGTATTTACAAAGACATCCACTACAATCAGATCAATTAATTAAACTAAAATACCATGCTATTGAAATAAAAATTTTTTTAACAAATTTTGTAGATTATCCCATACAATAAAATAAGATGTTTTTCTATTTGTTCTAGTCCTAATTGTGTTTATTTCCATATGGCACACTATATTCATAACATTTTTAAATTCATTGAACGAAGGAGGTGTATCTGAAATCCAATTTCTAGTTATTATTTTCCTAGCCACTGCTAGAATAGACCATAACAAGGGAAGCTTAACCTTTTTAACACTTTGAGGTACAGGTGTGTTGAATAATATAAGAGATTTAGAAATAATGAAATTATCTGTAAAAAGAGCCTGCAAAAATTCATTAATTGACTTCCAGTATTCTTTCAATTTTATACAGTCATAAAACATATGAGCCCAGTCAGCATTCATTTCTACATTACATCTCTTACATAGATTATCTGTATTATTTATTTTATTCATCATCAAAGGTGTATAAAAAGATCTATGTAAAAATTTCCATGTATAAAGTCTCCAGACAATGGAAGACGTAGTTCTATAAGCAGATTCCAATATATATTGTTTATCTTGTTGATTTGGTGGGTCCCCATTAATAGAAGTGAAATAATTCCAGTATGAATCTACACTGTAAAAAGTTTCTTGTCTGATAACTTTATGTATGTATGAAAGTTTACCTTTATCAGAAACTTTATGTTGTAAATTTAATATCAAGTAATCAATCAGTGTTGGAATAGATTCTTTAACAGTTATAGACATTAAATCTATTTTATTACTGAGATGTTGTCTAAAGGTCTGAACCTCTAACCAGCAAGTTTCTCTTAGATCAAATTCTTGTTTTAAGAAATCTAGATTTTTAACTTTATTATCAGATATCAACTGATACCAGTACTTTAGATCATTATCTATAGCTAAATGAGTTCCTTCAGAAGTAGATGACAAAATCATACCCTGAGTATACATTATAGGAAATACAATAAAATTCCATTCCCTATACTTAGGGTGCATGAATATAAAGTTACGATAACTAATAATAATATTTAATGGGTAACAAACCATATGTTTAGGTGTAATAGGTGAAGTACAAAATTCCTTTAGTAACCATAACATGGAGTTATTTACAATCATATTTTTATGTGTTAAGGAGATTTTCATGAAGTGTATACTAATTAGCTCCCAATAATCTTTCCATTTTGTGACATATGACTGATCTATTAATAAAGTAATAACTTTTACAATAGAAGAGATAGTATATAAATTAAAGTCTGGAAAAGAAATACCCCTTGAGACCAGCTATTAGTATGTTTCTTTAATGCAATCCTAGGTCTATTAGGTGCCCATAAGAAATTTAACATTAGTGTGTTCAGTTTCTTGATAATTATTTTTGTAGGTGGAAGTATTATTGATTGTATTAAGTATAAAATCTTGGGGAATATTATCATTTTAATAATTGTAAGTCTCTCCTCCATAGTAAAAACATATTATTCCAGGTATTAAAAATATTTTGTATATTAAGAAAACAGGTATTATAATTATTATATATAATAGATTTAATATCTTTAGATAGTATTATACCTAAATAAGTTATCTGACCTGAATTGGGTACATATTTAGTAAAATCACTAATGAGAATATTTTTTCGTGTATATATAGGTAGTATTTTAGTTTTTCTTCATTGAATATTAAACCAGAAATACTTTTAAAATTCATCATGTTATCAAATAGAGACTGTATAGAAGAATTAGATCCTGCTGATGTAATTAGAACATCATCTGCAAAAGTTGAATTTTGGATGTTGTATTTTCATCTATTTCAAAACCTTCTATGTCAGTACTGTTTCTGATCAAATTAGCCCAAGGCTCCATTACTAAAGTGAATAATAGTGGAGAAAGTGGACATCCTTGTTTTGTACCTTTAAGAATAGGTATTTTTGTGAAACATATGTTCCTACCTTAATATAAGCCAACGTTCCTTTGTATAAATGTTCAATTAGATTTACAAATGCATCCGAGAAGTTTGTGCACTTCATTAAGGTAAACAGATAGTCCCAACTTACTGAATCAAATGCTGAACTTATATCAAGACTAATAAGTGTTAAATCTTTCTTTTTCCTATTTGCAAAATCTATTAATGTTAAAGTTCTTCTTATATTATCAAAAGTATTTCTATTTACAATGAAGCCTGTCTGATCTATATCTATAATGCCGGGAATGATTGTCTTCAATCTATCAGCAAAGATATTCATAAACATTTTATAATCAACATTAAGTAATGAGATGGGCCGATATGAAGAACATCTAGTTGGATCTTTATTAGGTTTTAAAATTGGCGAAATAAATGTATATTGCCAAGATGGGGGGGGGGGTTATTAACTCAGTTTGGGCCAAAATAAAAACCTTATGTATTAATGAATATGTATTTTTAGAAAGGATTTTATATATCTCTGGTATAATACCATCATTACCCGGTGCTTTGTTTGATTTAAGCTTATTTATTTGTGTAATAACTTCTGCATATGAAATACTCTTGTCCAATAGTTTAATCTGTTGTTTATTAAGCTTTTATTCATATTTGTGGTTATAAACTCCTTTATTTTATCTTTAGGTTCCATGTTAATATTATTATGGTTAATTTTGTGAAAGTGATTTCTAAATTCATCTAGTATTTCTGGTATACTAGAAACATTCTTCTTTTTCCTTAGAGAAAAGATTTCTTTGATATGGTTTTGTTTATTCAACCTTTTTGTTTTATTTTTAAGTCTATGTAAGTATTTGGGGCTTATTGAATAAGACAAAAACTTGTATCTCTCTAAAGTTATTTTAACTTTATGAGTTAAAATTTCTTTGTATTTCTCATTTAGTTTGTTTATTTCTTCAATAACTTTCTTGTCCATAATATTTTCTTTATTATTATGTTTATAAGAGTCTAATTTACTTTGAATATCTAACAATTCCTTATCCCAAGATTTCCTTTTATTATTATACCATCTGATACTTTGTCCATATAGATATGATTTTAAGGCATCCCAAACATAAACAATGGAGACTTCAGGAGTGTTATTTATGTCTAAAAAATGTTTTACTTCTGAAAGTATATATTCTTTATAGTCTTTTAGTTGAGTCAAGTATGCTGGTATCCTTTTGATCTGAACATTATGAGTATTTTTATCATGAATTCAAAAACAATTGAATTATGATCAGATATAGGACATGAAATGATTTTGGAATTAATTAAATCTGTTACCATCTGGTTAGAAATAAAGACCCTATTTATTTTTGAATAAGTTTTGTATCTGTTAGAAAAAAAAGGTGTATGGTAATGATTTTGAATCTATCTGATTATTAATATCATTCAAATGATAAGAATTAGCAAAATCATTTAAATGTTTTGCATTAGATGTAATTCTTCTCTTTCCTATAGTGGTAGTATCACTTTCAT
>NC_056727.1:519004784-519039784 GCF_019279795.1 Protopterus annectens | reverse complement strand
CTTTGTTATATGGGTTGTAGACAGCGGCATTGACAAGAAAGGCAGGAGCCACAGCTGGAGGTAGCAGAGTTAATGACATTAAGATTTGCATGTGTGTGACAAGGGTGGATAGGATTAGGAACATGTATATTAGAGGGTCAGCCAAGGTTGGACGGGTTGGGGACAAAGCCAGAGAGTGGCAGGATTATGTTGATTTGGACATGTGATGAGTAGGTATGCTGAGCATATTTGCGAAAGTCTGAGGCTGCCAGGTAAGAGGAAAAGAGGAAGGTCTATGATAAGGTGTATGGATTTGTTAATAGCAGACATGCAGGTGGTTGGTGTGGCAGAGCAAGATGCAGAGGACAGGAAGACATGGAGACAGATCATCTGCTGTGGCAACCCCTGACTGGAACAACCAAAAGAAAGAGTAGGAGATGTAAAGTTGTAATGTCAGTGTTCACAGATTGCCAATTATTTGCCTGACATAACACAACTCTTTGAGTATATGAGTAGAAATAAGAGGCACACATATGGTCAGTGTGCATAACACTGGACAGTTGAATGGTGTGAGTTCAGTATATCACATGCAACTCAACACACAGCTGCAACAGTATGATAATATGCAAATACCCTGTTTAGGTCCCTCACATTTCTGGGACAAGCATGTATATCATATTTATTTTCACAAAAGTACCAATAAACGAAAAACAAACTGAAGAAAGCCACAAAAACACCAGCTTCCAAACACACGGGTACTCTCGTCAACTTTAATATATTTTAAAATGTCAATCCAACATGGTAAAAAGTGACCACTTGTTCACTAAATAAAACTCTAAGCAGGACCAACCAAGTAAATGTTGTTAAGCAGAACCAACCAAATTAATGCTATAAAACGCTTTTAATCCGGATCCTATCCGGACTTCTTCAGACAAAAAGTGCCACCATAATCAACTGCTTTTAAATACTAGTGGCTGTTTTCAACAGCCTATCATGCAGGTAACTATAGTATGAGTGAAATAATCTAACTACCATTACAAAACAGTAATGTAATGGTATTCATATAGGAAGGATGACAGATATTGTATCAATAAATAAATAACCTGGTAGTAGACAGTCAATGAGGTTTGAGTATCAACGATTTACAGTAACAATGGAAAGACCTTAAATACATGGTATAATAATATACAGGGGGTATATAATTAATAAATACTCTTGTCGAGTTCTGAAAAAGAACAGTTAACTGTTTACGGGCAGGGAATGTTAATGTATGAGGATGTTTTGGGACTGCAGGAAAAACTAATTATACACAGTCCAGATTGAATTTTGTACTTGTTGAAATTTTTACCTTTCTGATTTATATGTAAGTATTTTAATGTATTTGGTTTTAACTTAACTATCTAAATGTGAGAATGCTAGAAAAGAAAATATCACTTTAATAATTTTTTTTAACTGGAATGTTTGAACCTGATAGGCTGTTGAAAACAGCCGCTAGTATTTAAAAGCAGTTGATTATGGTGGCACTTTTTGTCTGAAGAAGTCCGGATAGGATCTGGACGAAAAGCATTTACAACATTAATTTGGTTGGTTCTGCTTAACAACATTTACTTGGTTGGTCCTGCTTAGAGTTTTATTTAGTGAACAAGTGGTCACTTTTTACCGTGTTGGATTGACATTTTAAAATATATTAAAGTTGACGAGAGTACCCGTGCATTTGGAAGCTGGTGTTTTTGTGGCTTTCTTCAGTTTATTTTTCATTTATTTGTGATTTTGTGGTTTCGTAGACAGCACGGACGACCAGCACACAGGTATAGACTCATCACAATGCAGCGACGAGCAGGAGAGGTGTAACTTGACCCAACTCTTGGAAATAATGAACCAACGTTTGGATTGTTTAACAGAAAAAGTGGAGTCAGCATCTTTGCTGAAAGAGAACACTGGTATTTTGTATACTAATGAAGCAGGGCCTTCGAATCAAAAGATGAACAAGTCCAGTTTTTCCTACAACCTAACAGATGCCCAACAGGAGAATATCCCTACAAATGGATTAAACCGAGTGGATAATAACGGGATAATAAATAATGATAGGATTGTATCTACACCAGGTATTAATGTTACACAGGACATAAATTGGTTAAGTGATGAACTTAACCTAGACAACCCGCAGGCAAGTAACACTACCTCTTATTATAATGAAAAGAACAGTTCACTAGCTGACAAATTTAAATTATTTGATAGTAAACTGTTGAAAATTAAAAAGCTTCAACTGGAATTAAATTACTTTAACAAATGTTTAAAGGAGAAAATAGTACCAAAAGGGTTGAAACATTGCTCATACCCTACAGGTTTGATTGAGGGGTCTGAATTCCATAACAAACTTGTTGAACTGTTTAACAACCAGGGTTTAGACTTTTTGAAATGCATGGTAAAACATTATCAACTAATGGTGAATAAATTGGCCACAGAAACTTTAACTTTGGAGAGGGAAATAAAACTAGATACAGTATTTAATCGGTATGAATATGACAACAATCATATCTTCACCAGTATTGCACAACAACTGGATAAATTGAAAAGAACCAAAGTAAAAAAATTGCAGAGAGACCTAAAAGCTTATGCTGAGGGTATGGCGTACCCAAAATTCCCAAGTTCACAGAACAACACAACTAGGAACAGAGGGGAACAACTTATAAATAGAGGGTATTCAGTAAGACCCGAACCACAAACAGTAACTAATAAATGAACGGGTACGTATCTAGAAGGTGGAGAGAATAATAGTGAAAGTTACATCAACAAGGACATTGACTTACCCGAAGTATATAATAGAGACACTAATAGTGGTTACAATGAACAAGAGCAAGTACAATATCACCCCCCAAATTTTAACCAAAATCAATGGCATCAACAACAGCCACAACAACAGCAACAACAAAAAAACTACAGAGGGGGGAGGGGGAGCAATTGGAACACCAATCGACAGTTCCCATCCAACAAGAGATACAACACCCGCAGTACCAAGAGGAATTAACTTTTCCACCATGCAATATAGTGTTGAACAGTGAAAAAGACTTTAAAATTTACAACTATATGGATTTTCATATTGAGGTCACCTTAGTCGAACTATTTTCAAAGGGACTAACATTTGTACCGGCTAATAAAGTCAGCATAACTGAACTTTTGGTTGACCTCAAGCTGTTTACACGAAAACTAAATTTGACTGTCTTAATGGGAAATTCATCATACAATGACAATGAATTAAGGGTAGCCAGTACATTTAATCCATCTGGCAATTCTATTATTAATATGTTTGAAATGCTATGTGAACATGATTTTAGACAAATAGTGGCTGTTAACAACCAAAAGCATACTAGGAGTAAGAAGAACATCATGAATGAAGAATGGTATTTATTAAAAACAGTTAGGTCCCTCCCGATTAGATTCATGAAACCTGACAAGGGAGGGGGCCTAGTAGTGATGTATAAAGAGGATTATAATAGGAAGATGTTAACAGTCCTAGAAAAAGATACTTACGAAGAAGTAAGTTTGAACCAGCTTAACATAGCATATAATAGAATTAAAATGTTTCTTGGTGGCCTTTTTATAGACGGGTTGACAGATATACAATTGAACCATTACTTAACTATGTTGGCACCTAAACTACCACAAGTATTTGGAATACCAAAAATACATAAAGAGGTGAATGATCCACCTTTTAGAGCATTAATAGACGCAAGACAATCTATCACATACCCATGTGCGAAAGTTGTTGACCTGGTATTGAAAAAATTTGTGGAGAAGGAGTCACAAATTTGTAAGGACTCATGGTCCTTCTTGGACCAATTAAACAATCTAACTTTCCACAAGGAATTCAACTTTTTGACAGTAGACGTATGTGATTTATATTCATCTATACCACAGGATTTAGGCACTTATTGGGTAACAAAACATATTAGGAATAAAGAAGCAACAGAGAATGACACTAGATTAGTGGAACAACTGTTGGATATCATTTTGAAAAATAATTATTTCACATTTAACAATAGGTTGTTCTTACAAAAAATAGGTGGCGCCATGGGGTTCCCAGTAGGGGCAAGTTTTGCAAACTTGGTATTGGCCTACTGGGAAACTAACTTTGTTTTCCAGTCTCAATGGAAAGAAAAAATTATATTTTATACAAGATTCCTGGACGGCATCTTTATATTAATTGAGGGTGACATAAATACAGTAGACAATTTGGTAGAATATTTAAACACATCAAGTCACTTTTTAAAGTTCACTAAGAACTATCAAGGGCAAAAAGTCCACTTTTTAGATGTGGAATTATATAAGAACAACCACGTAAGTAGGTACACAGCAAAAATCTATAGGAAAGATACTTATTCAAACTCCTTCTTGCACTTTACCAGTTTGCACCCATTACACCAGAAAAAATCAGTGGTCAAGGGGCAACTGGTACAAGCGGCAAGAATGGTAAGTACAGGAAGAGACTTTGAGGAAGAATGTAACTTACTTTATGAAATGCTAAGGCACAGAGGATGCCCGGAGTGCTTTTTGACCAATATATTTCAAGAAGTTAAAGTTAAGAGGACTTTGGGTCTCTGCAAACCTATTTTAGATAGTTGTACTACAGCTACAACTAGTACAACTACAAGTACAGCTTTAGTAATAGGGGTAGATAAAACGTTAGTTACAGACGTGATTGAACATAGTATAAATTGTAGAAGAAACTTTTCACTTTCTTTTATTTTAACATATACCCCTATAGCAGTGGATATTAAAAATACAGTAAAGAAGTATTGGACATTATTAACAATTGATAAGGACATTTTCAACAAAATAGGTTAGTTACCTACCATTACATTTAGACGTGGCATTAATTTAAAACAATTGTTAGAAACACCGTATAGAGCTGCAAAGAATAAAGCAGGCACACGAAAATGTGGTACATGTAAATATTGCCACTATATTGACAGTGAGAACTACTTTGTTATTAGGAAGGAAAGATTTAACATTCAAGAAATATACAACTTTAACATTAAGTCAATTGTTTATCTAGCACAATGTGAGCAATGTCCAGCATTTTATGTCAGTAAAACCAACTGCCGACTGAGAGACAGGATTTATGAACACCTGTATGCAATCAGGATGAAGAGGATGGACAGCGCACTAGCTAGACATTGTGATGGAACTATGGGACATAGTTTTAAATTTAAGATCATTTCAAATGTTAACAATTTAGTAGATAACAGGAAATATATGGATGATAGTATAACTAAACTTTTGTTGGAAAGAAGTGAACTTAACTGGCAGTTACGCTTGGAAGCGAATAAAGCACCAGGGCTCAACGAAACATGCTCTATAGCATGTATATTAAAACTAAAGAGTCGATTTAGATGATAGAACAAGGTGTCCTACTAGTTATACATCTTTAAAATAGAAAAGTACTGTAAACAGAGACCCTTCCATACCTATAGTTTAATTATAGTTCAAGAACGATATATGTGGTATTCAAGTTTTTATTTACCTTCTGACAGTAAATGCTGTTACCCATTACGCCCAACTAGTTATTTATGCCTTATATTTAAATAAGTAAGATGAGAGTTAAAATTATTTTTAACAATATAGGTATACTTATAGGGAATAATATAAACAAAAATAACAAATACTTTGGTAAATAGGTACCAACATTAGTGATTTGTATATCGTAATTAGTGGCGCCTATTTTCCAACTAAATATAGAAACGATTTTAGGAAATAACAAGTGAACCACCCTAAGGAGATGTAGTGGAAATAAACAGTTTGGCAGAAACCATATAAACTATATATGTAAATAGGTACATGAAAACATTAGATATGAGAAGGAATTTAGAATGGATGACATTGGTAAGGGGACTTTTGGAACTTTGCCTGCGGGTAATTATAGTATGAGCGAAATAATCTAACTACCATTACAAAACAGTAATGTAATGGTATTCATATAGGAAGGATGACAGATATTGTATCAATAAATAAATAACCTGGTAGTAGACAGTGGATGAGGTTTGAGTATCAATGATTTACAGTAACAATGGAAAGACCTTAAATACATGGTATAATAATATACAGGGGGTATATAATTAATAAATACTCTTGTCGAATTCTGAAACAGAACAGTTAACTGTTTATGAGCAGGGAATGTTAATGTATGAGGCTGTTTTGGGACTGCAGGAAAAACTAATTATACACAGCCCAGATTGAATTTTGTACTTGTTGAAATTTTACCTTTCTGATTCATATGTAAGTATTTTAATGTATTTGGTTTTAAATTAACTATCTAAATGTGAGAAAGCTAGAAAAGAAAATATTACTTTAAAAATGTTTTTAACTGGAATGTTTGAACCTGATAGGCTGCTGAAAACAGCCGCTAGTATTTAAAAGCAATTGATTATGGTGGCACTTTTGTCTGAAGAAGTCCAGATAGGATCCGGACGAAAAACGTTTTACAACATTAATTTGGATGGTTCTGCTTAACAACATTTACTTGGTTGGTCCTGCTTAGAGTTTTATTTAGTGAACAAGTGGTCACTTTTTACCATGTTGGATTGACATTTTAAAATATATTAATGTTGACGAGAGTACCCTTGCATTTGGAAGCCGGTATATTTATTTTCACAATTACTATATGGATATCTATAACATCCCAGTAGCTGGCCTAGCAGTGTCAATGTCAGCATTGTTCAACACACACTCCGGTAGTAGTCATATGTGAGCCATCCTTTCCTGGGGTGGCTCAGGGACCTGAGCTGTTATCTATGTCACTGCAGACAGACGCAGATGCTATGACCATAGTTTATGATCATCAATATATCAGTATAGCAGGTGTTGTTGAGACATATTTGTTGAACTTCATATTTACCACTAGTACATACCCCCTACTACATTCTATTACATGCTTGCTTTTTGAACTACCCTTTTTTAAGGTGTGGCTGGATAGATGGCTAGCTGGCTGTATCTGGATCTGGATCTGGATGTGGATCCCAATGTATCTGCCTCTCTCTCTCACTCTCTGTCTCTCTCTCTTTCTTTCTTACTCTCTCTCTCTCTCTCTCTCTGTCTCCCAGATGTAGGGTATACATCTGTTTTACACAGGCAGCAGCTAGCCATTTGTAGGTAATGCTCATGAGCAGCTGGTGGCCTGTGCACCAACTGCAGTCCCCCACTTGCTAATTGCATACAGAACAACTGTAGTATCATTCCTATATCCAATAGCATGGGAGCACACTCCTATAATTGAGTACAACATGTGGGTGTTGGACCTTTACCTTGCCTTTGAGGTGAACTTCATGGAGGTGTGTCAGTAACAGCATCACAGAGGTTGTTTGGAAATACCTCTTACAACAAAGACTGTGGAGACAGCCTGACATACATGGGGAGAATGTGCCAGCTATAAGGACAGAATGTAAGTATTGCTGTTATAAAGTTGGATTAATGCTAATATGACAGGGTTTGTGTGGACATGGCTTTTGTGTGTGAGTTTAAGTCTAACAGTGTTATGTGGTTGACATAACTCACAACTGTAGGACTATCCACAGACTGCCAGAGTTTGGACACTTATGTTTGTTGTGTTAATCACACATGTTTAGTCTTTGGCAAATCAGTAGCATACTCTGAGGCTTGCAGTCAGTGAATGGTAACATCCATTTGTGTTTCTGACTTCATATCCATCAGAACAGATATGTTACAATATACCCTGTTACACCTGCTACTTTCTCAGTTTATGACAGCAATATGTCAATACTCCCCCTGTGTTTGGGCCTCTGTTCCCCAAGTATGTCAGACATTGTCCTGGTGTAATGCAGTAGGAGGTGGAGAGGTAATAGTCTAGCATTATTTAGTGAGTTTATTCCTGATATTGTCCCAGTGATGTATCAGACTGCCAGACAAGTTATGTGTGAGAGGCCTTATTCATGAAGACAAAGCCTGGACAGTCTGTGTGACTCTGTACAGTGGAGGTCTGTGTATTTCTGCCATTTGTTGACAGACTGTCAGGATTGTGTAGCAGTGTAGTGTGACTATGTTATTTGCCTGTGTAGTGAGGGAGGTAGATGTATGTCTTGTGGGCCCTTTTCTGTCTGACTTTGCATGCTGCCCCAGCTTCTGGTGCTCTATCAGCTGTATACATTTGTAGGAGCAGACTGAGACATGCCCATACCACACTCAAGCATCATACTGCACTGTGAATTGATCCAGTATATGTAGGGGCAGTATGTGAGTGGGAAACATGCTACTGTTTTGTTTTGTTCACACAGTCATTATACTCTACTGTTAATTTGGCTTAGCAGTATGTCACTGTGACTGTGGTGAGATTCGTTGCGGGTATGCACTTTCACACTGGTGTCTGTTTTTCAGTGCTGTTTCATCCCTGTAATGCCTGATATATTTGCAAATACATGTGTAGTTCCCCATAGCAGATGTGGGTTAGTGTTTTGGCAGTCTGACTGTAGTGTGGACGTTGTTTGGTGACATGCTTAGCAGCTGAGTGTAGTTTCCCCACTGTGATGTTATGTCCATATATTTGTCTGATGTACTGTTGCCTGGCCCCCCCATAAGTGTTGTGTATTTCTGACACATTAGTGGGATGATGTGAAGATTTGAGTCACTAACTAGTGGAAAGTAATTGGGTTTTGGACTTGTGCTATTCCAGTCAATATATGTTAGAACAGACAGGAGGGTGTTACTGCATCAACTGTGTCAGCTTATCTACGCCAGTATTTGAGATATGTCATTTCCATGGCTTTAACCCCACCCCCTTTATCAGGCTTGGTCCAGATTTGTTGCACTAAGGGGTTCAGAGCATACCTCTCAACTGGTCAGATTGTTTCAGACTGTCCAGGTTTATTGTTCATATTTCTGGTCTGTTCCACAGAATCATATTATTTTAATTTCTCTGTTAATTCACTGTGATGAGGTAAGGATTTCTCTCATTAAATAATGACATACATTTCAGTTTCAGAACTCACATCCTTCTGCACATGTATGCTGACACAAACCCTGCTACTGTAGCAACATTCTACATTTATAACTGCAGTAGTTACATTATGTCCCTAGACTTGGCCCATTGTCCCCCCACTTTGACAGCCTTTGTCCAGTATTCTTGCAGTAAGAGGTGGAGAGGTATGGTACTGAGGTATGACTGCACTACATGTTATGAGCATATAGTTTTATATATATATATATATATATATATATATATATATATATATATATATGTGTGTGTGTGTGTGTGTGTGTGTGTGTGTGTTATATTTATATTTATATATATATATATATATATATGAATATATATGTACATAATCCTTTTTATATATCTACATCTATGGTTCTGAGAAAATATATTTGTATATATATTCTATATGTATTTGTTTCATATGTATATCTCGATATATCTGATGTATATACTTTTTCAGATTTATCTATCACAATACACATCTATATATTTATATTTATATATACTAAACATGACTGATTCCACAGTGTTTGTCCATACTATTCTATACCTGTACTAAATGATATATTTGCAAAAACAGCATTCATTACTGTATCTCAGATGGTGTAGTGATAAATTGCTCTGACTATGGTATACAGGGTCCAGGGTCCAAGTTTGGCAGGGCTGGTTATTTTTCTGCTGGGCAGAACAGTGCTGATGGAGACAGGGTGATTAAGGCAATTTAAGCAGTTGTAAGTGGGATTGCGTGGGTTTGTGTGATGGTAAGTGATGCCAACACACAGTTAAATGGGAAATTGCGTAATCTGTGTAGGCATAGCTTAGCATCACACACACCCACTTACTGACACTTACTACTGCTTAAAACAGCTTACTCCCGCTTACTCCCATGCTAAATTCTTTAAGACAGAAAAGAGAGAGAAGACAGCAGACAGGGGTGGTATATGACACATGTGGGGGGTAAACACCTTGGATGGGGAGGGTGGTTGGGAATCGGACACTCACGAGTCCCCATATGGATACAGTGGGACTGAGGTCCCCACTCAAAGGCAGTCACCACTGCACCTTCACAACCCTGAAGGTGGCTGTGCTGGGGGTTGAGCAGCAGGGGCAGGCTGACCCTCAAGATGTGCCAAGCAGCCTTCAAGATGGCATAGCTGATCTCTAAACTCTTTTCAAAAAACACTATGCACCAATCCCTGGACCTGTGTATGGGTGACAGTGTCCTGTCCACGCCTGGGCCCTGGGAGGGATGGGTCCCATCCTCTGAGGTGGTTCCACCTGAAGGTGGTGCAGGATCGGCAGACAAGGAGGTCCTGGATTGGGTCCCAGATGTGCTGGGGCCCACTGCTATGTTCAGTTGAGGCAGGACAGGTGGATCCACTGGGATTGGCCTTCCCAGATGTGCTATGGTGTTGCAGTTTTAGATCATATGTTGGCTAGTCATGAAAAACACATTCCAGGATTAGTTATAACAGCATGCACAGGTATTCCCATTAACTCAAAACAACAGAGTTGGAACAGTTGCATAGCAAACAGAACACATGCATATATGGAACCACAGTGGGCATTATAACAGCATGCAGATTACATTGATGATGACAGGCCACCAATGATAGTATTTGAACAGGAAACATTAATATTAAAGCATTTAAATATTTGTAGAACAATAGCACAAATGTCCCAACAGTAGGTTTGGTAGAAAACATACCCATTGATTTATGTGTTTAGATTATTGGTGCAGATAGGGTGGGGGAGAAAGAGAGATGTCAATTAACAGCTGTTTAGGCTTTGATTGCTCACAACTTTAATGATCATTCCTCTAATCATTACTCTACAAGTATTACCTCACTTTACATCAACCTATGGCCTTGGGTTGGGCAGTGGTATGTTTGTACACAGTGTATAATTACAGGCTTCTTACAGCTCATTTATACCTTTTTTTTACCTGGCAGACCTGTGGAGGAAATATCTGCTAACACTACCTGACTGTTCCTACACATATTCACATAGGATACATATGTGCAATCATAAATGTGTGTGCTTGTGCTAGTGCCATAATCCACCTTGATTTATATCGGTCACCCTGGTTGTTGGCTGCAGTGACCACTAGCTTTGACACTGTGATCCTTGAGGGACATTTCTTGGAGGGGACTACTTGTTGTATGTACTTCTCTTGCTGTCATTTGCAGCCTTGGGGTTGGACAGTGGGTGTTGTACACAGTGTATAATTACAGGCTTCTTACAGCTCATTTATAGGTTCATAGCTTCATAGGTAGGTACTAGGATATCGGCCCTAGGGCCTATATAAGCCTAGCCAAAAAATGTACCCTGGCTTTCGCCACCCAAGAAAATTATTTTCCTGTGCCCCTGTCGAGCAGAGCCACAGAAGTGATCCCTGGGGTGAATTTCCCATTTCCCATACAATCATCAAGATTTTTCTTGAAGAGTGCTAATGAGGAGCTCTGTTTGACATAGATAGGTAGTCTGTTCCAGAGTATGGGAAGTCTCTGGGACAGGAATCTATCCCTCCAGCATGTTCTGTTTATTGTGGTGACAAGGTTTAGGTCCCTAGAGCATGTAGCTCTGAGGGATTGGGATTTCTTTAAGTGGAGCATGTCCAACAGCTCTGGGTTTGACATAGCTTTGTATGTTACACTTTTTCTTACCTGGCAGACCTGTGGAGGAAAGTTCTGTTAACAACACCTGACTGTTTCTACGCATATTCACATATTCTTGGAAGAGATTTTACATACAGCTTAATAGCACTCCCGGGATTCGAACCGTGGCGGTTTGTGCAAAAAATTGAATACAAGGGTGTGATTCATCTCAATATACTACTGAGGAACTGCTATTTCTTTTTTGACTGTTTTCAGTATAATAGTGTGTTGTTTGGACAATCTCCTTGCAATGCTGATATTCATGCATGGCAGATGCTTGTTATAAACTGTAGTCAGACCTTGACATATTACAGTATGGAAAACAATGGTTAACACAGCATCACTATTCAAGGATGAGATCCTGGTGCATGGAAAATTTCTTATAGCTAATCTGTTAATGTCAACATTACATCTACATTCAAACTACCATATACCAAAGTACACACAACAGTCTGGTGTTTAGAGTTTTATTGACAGGTACTGCTGCTGCACTTTCACTGATATATATCCTGTACATCAGTATTATTCTGGTGATGTTTTATTTATTCAGTACAAACAGTACACATTACAAACTACTGGCAGGTGACATTCTACTGCATTCTATTTATTTGCCCTGACAACTGCTATCTAGATTAGTAATGACCAGCCTCGCAACGCAGCCTTAGCAGCCTGCTGGCATGGGCTTCCAAGTTCCCAGCCCTCTCTTCTGCAGCTGTACAGGAGATAGAGAAACATTTATGCATACCTTTCCATGTCATACTTAGGCTGGACATTGATACACGAGAATTGATAGTAGTAGTTAAACACTGCTGGGAAATTCTGAGCCTGAGCATCTTGGAGCTACTGCTCCAAGAGGTCCCCTCTTCCTTCACTTCAAGTCAGTATAGTGATGCCAGACCTGCTCACCAGTTCAAGGGATGCCAGTTGCACTGGTGAGGTCACGAGTGAGATGGTCCCAAGCCTCTGCTTTGTACTAGGAGACCAGGTACTGGTCCTGCAGCAGTCACCATTCATGTTTTTTTACAAGGAGTCCAACCATGACCCTGGACTCCTGAATGCCCCAACGCTGTGCATGAAAGCACACACCTTCTCCAGCACCAGCCATAGTGCCTGCAGTGATCAGCTACAACTGGTTATGGTTGTATTCCCACCTGTGGGGTTTAAGTAGTGCTGGATTCCTGACCTTTGTTGTGATTGGTTTATTTTGAATATGCTGAGCTAAGTGAAAGGCAAACCCACTTAGCTGAGATAAGTATTGCTTACAGAGGTAGATACTAAGCACCGTTTACCAGTGCGCAAATCTGCTTAGCTACGCTAATTATTGGAAAACATAACAGTTTAAGCACTGTTTGCTCCAGGTAAGCATAGCTGAACATAATTAAGTGATGTTCACCTTGCATTTTATGGACTATCAGGATTGTGGGTTCAATTCCTTCTTAATGCCATCTATGATATGTATGCTTCCCTTCCAATGTATCCCCCTGTGTGCTTTCATTACATTACATTACATTGTTTTATGGCTATACTGTATGGGACACGTGTTTATATGTGGGTTTCACATCTGTACAACACTGACACCTCAAATTTGGACCTGCTACACTACCCTGGTCAACAAATGTATATTATTCACTACCTATTTATAAAAAAGTATATTTTAGTCCTGTCTCACATAAGAAAATGAATGAGCTCCATTGGGACTCAAACCATGAATGTTTGCAAGCTAATTAAATGCTCTAACCATGACACTACTCCACCTTAACAGTTTTGGCTGTTTTGGTTGCATATTTCTATTTAGCTCCTTTAGATGTTTATACTCTGCTATGCACAGCTGCATGGTGCGCACACCCGCTCAGCTACAGTTAAACTTTATTGGGAACAGAAAAAAAAATTGAAGTGGTGCTCTATTTTTTTTTCTTTAGGGTATGCACATTGCTTTCTTCCTCTTAGGGCAGGACATCTGGATGAAGTGTGACATGATGGGGGGACAAATAGGGACATATTTTAGATATTGTTCTTGACAACTTAGAAAGTTGATAGAATAGCAGGCTTTGTACTGGCATGATTTTTCTGAAGGGTATAATGTCTGACACACAAATGTCTCTCAATATCTGCCAACTGCAGTCTTTATTGATTTTCCATTAGTTTGGCTGACACCCATATTTTATGTAGAGTGGACCAAAAATATGAGGCATACATCTGGGACATTCTGTGGAAATCTGCATGATTGAGGGTTATGTATGTGTGCATTTGCACACATTTCCTGCTTCTGCAGCATGCAGAAGTGCCATACGGCACTTTAGCAATACAGCGGGTGTGTCACAGAAGCTGTGATACGCACCCTGTATTGGATTCCTCTTACTGTTTTTATTTCAGTATCCGTGGACACTGAAATGATCTCTTTTACATTGCAGTGTCCGCAAACACTGAGATACTGGCATGATATTAGATCTCAGCTCTTATATTATGCCAGTATGGCTTAGACAGTGCCATACAGCACTTCCTGAGCATAGGGGGCATGTTTAGTGTCCATGCACTGCTCGGACATGTCCCCTGTGCTCTTACATAGGCCATGTCTGCGTAAAGAGTACAGCAGCATGCCTTCATGAATATGCAAGGCACGCTGCTGTGCTGCACAGACACGATCCATTCCGTGCAAGAATAGTTTATTCCTGCATGGAACTTTGTTGAATCCTGGGACAGACTATCATTTACAAATTTCAGCACAACACTGAAAGGGTTAGAGACAAATAAATAACTCCCATAATGCTGTGTGCTTAATTATGAAGGTGTTGCACTAGCAAGGTTGGTTGGGTAAGAAATGTGGAGGAGTTTCAGACTGCTGAGGAAGTAAACTTAAAGTTACATGTTTGTTTGTTACTGCTGAAGAATTTCAAATGAATTAATGATTGTTTGCTGAGTTTGTAGCTCTTATGTTTGATTTGTCTCTGGTGTATTGTATTTTGAAAAAAAGTGCTTCCATGTGTAATCTTTCTATTTACCTTTCTGGATTATTACATGTATTTTCTGGTCTATGTAAAATTTTACTGTCTTGTCTTTTTGTTTTGTATGATAGTCTGTAGCCTTTGCTTTTGATATTGATTCAGCTGACATCATGAAATATCTGTGGAGAGTGATGTTAGTTTGGCTTAGTTTTATTTTTTGCATATGTTTATATAGTTGGTAAAGCCTGTGATGAATGAGGTCATTTTGATCACTTCCCTTTGTTTAAAATGGTGTGCTTATTGATTTTGATCGCTTCCCTTTGTTTAAAATGGTGGTGCTTATTGATTTTGATCACTTCCCTTTGTTTAAAATGGTGGTGCTTATTGATTTTGATCACTTCCCTTTGTTTAAAATGGTGGTGCTTATTGTTCTACTGTAAACTGGCTATATTAGAAATATGCTATTGTTTAAGCAAATGATGGACAGTGCATGAACGTATTTAGCATATGTGAGGAAACGATTCATCCTTTATAATCATGTCTATGTCTTGACACTATTATGATTATTTAGTGCAGGGGAAGCAATTCCTTTCTGAAAATAATATGGTTTTGCAACTGATAAATTTGTGAGAAGAAAACAGCCCCACTATTCGCATATGTAAGCACTGTCTTTGGAAATGGTTTCTTCCCATGTCTGGTGGGCTGTCAAAATAACAGCTGACAAGTCTTGACGTCTTGAGCCTGGGAGCGTGAATGACCAAAGCAACAGCCTTCTGAAATGGGGAAGGGTGTATGTGAAAAAGAGGCTCAGTTTTGTTTTGACAGTGGTATCTATAAAATGTACAATGAGCAGTGATGTTCTCTTTTTGTGTGTGTGTGTGTGTATATATATATATATATATATATATATATATATATATATATATATATAAATCAGTTATCAAATGATGGAATGGTGTACATTCTAATACTCAGTTGCAGTTGTATAAAGCCAGCACCACATTGTCACCTCTCCATTTTTTTTCTGGACTATCCGGAAATGAAATTGATTCTCCGGTAGTCCGGAAAACACTGTACAAACTCCGGCATTCTGTTTCAAAATGGAAACAGGCTACTGGGGTTTCTTACATCAGCTGAATTACTATGTTTTTTTACAGAAAAGCATAGTAAATTGGCTGAAAGCAAGCATCAGGAACAGAAAAAGTCAGCATTCTCTTTCAATTTATGTCATAGTGACATCACACAATAGGTGGGACAGGGGTTGGGAATGGGCAGAGTTACGGTGATGCAGGGGGCATGGCCTTACTCCAGTTTCAGCCACAATGAAAGGTGGTAACCCTAGTGGTGCAGGCTTCTTCATTTTTATCATGAAGACAAGACTAAACTGTACTCAAACAATAAAAAAAAAAACAGTGAAGTCTAAAGCCTAAGTGCTATAAGCTACTCAGGACTTGCAGTAATTAGTTCAACTCTAATTTAGATTAATTACTTCTTATCTATGATAAGATTTATATATATTTACATGTTACAATACATTTATTGTATTATACACTTTATATTAATACCCTGCTTTGTTTAGTTTTTTAATGTGATGTACAATTTATACCTGAACATATTATATGCATCTGTACTTAGTTAATAGAGCTTAATTAATGATGTCATTGATGAGCAGCTTCCTGATTGGATACGCAGCATTTTAAATTTCAGAGCTTGTGTGGTTTTACTAGAGTCTGATAAAGCGATTTGCTATCTATCGTGAAAGCGCTTACTTTCAATAAATCTTTTATTATTTTAAACAGCTGTGGTCAGTTCGCTTTTTCTTTTCTTTTTACAAATTTACTACAGGCATTTCTGGGGGAGACCACATGGCTAATGACAGCCCTAGAATGTCTCATTAGCATATAGCTCACCTAAGAAGAAAGCCCACTGCAGTGATCTTAAAGATCGTGCATGATTACTGTAGCAGCCTCTCTCTGAATAAGAAAGGACCACCAGCAGCAGTAGCAGCTTGTAGCAGGTGATGGGCCTTTTGAATCTGCCTCATAGTGTGCTCAGTTATATAGTACTCTGTACTCAAACAATATTTTTTGTTGTGTTATTTAAAAAATATTGTGTTAAAATTCAATTACTGTTGATTTGTCTAAAAGTTGTAAAAACTTCCTACCGTCTTAACCTAAAGGGGAAGTCATAGGGTTATTTGAATATATTTATTTATTTATGTTATTTATTTATTTGAATTTGTTGACTGGGAGAGTCCACTGGGTCAGAGCAACCCATTTTCAGTGGAGGCCAGGGGAGAAAAGTTCCACAAGTAGTTACATTCATGACAATAGAGGTTACATTGATACAGTGGTAAAGGATATATAATAAGCAAAAAGGCATTCTTGCATAACATTTCTTACAGAAGAAAATAAAGTTACATATTAGATAGGAAAAAAAATAATATGAAAACCAATTTTCAGACATTTGAGCAACTTTGGAAAGATAGAACGTATATGATAAGATTAGTTTTAAGAATTGTTACAATTAGTTAAGCATTCCTGGTAAAGAATAGTATGAGGGTTACTAATTGAAAACAGAAAGGTCATTTAAGTATAGTGAGGTGTTAATGCAAATAGAGTGCAATTTATTATACTATATTTCACAATAAGCGCAACACTATGTGCCTTGTTTTCACTCAGAAATAATAAATTTAGTACACACACACACACACACACACACACACACACACACACACACACACACACACACACACACACACACACACACACACACACACACACACACACACACGCACACGTGCACACCCACATACACACACACACACACACACACACACACACCCATATAATATAATATAAAATGCATGTTTAGTGACAATGAGGTTTGCTTCTAAGACAAGACCATTAGTAAGCATTTTACTCAATTTCCATTTTAGGGCTATAAACTATTAAAGTGCATTGGCACATTTTCCTAGAAAATTTAAATAACAACTCTTTTTTTTAATTTCTCCATATCTTTTGGGTTTCTAATACCATGGCGGGAATGGACCCCATTCCTAAGTCAAAGTATGATCAAAGTTCATGAAATTAGTATTGTTTCACTCTTTGATGTCAGCCAAAAGTGCTCTTCACAGCACCCGCAATGTGCCCATTAATGACTCCTTCTGCAATTCATATGGAGGTACATGTGTTGGTAGCGTATTTAAATAGGACTGTAGAATCTTTTTTATAAGACTCGTTGCTCCTACTACTATTGGAATTATCTGGGCATCTTTCTTCCACATTGCTCTCATTTCTACTTGCAAATCCCGATAATTTATGACTTTGTGTCTCTCTGTATGCAGGACACTGTAGTCACTGGGCATGGCGATTTCAATGATCAAAGCTACTTTTGTCTTCTTTTCCTGGACCATTGTATCTGGTTTTCTAGCATCTATCTTTTGAACTGTTGGTAATGGGTGATCCCATGTGATGTAGACTTCATCATTTTCTATGATATTTTGTGGCTCATAATTCCAGTGTTTTTCAGCCACTTCAATACCATAATGTTTGCACAATCCACAGTGCAACACTCTCGCAACATTATTAGACCTTTCAGTAACAGTCCTTCTGCCATTAGTATGTTGCAACCAGCAACAAGGTGTGCAACTGCTTCCAATTCTGTTTTACAAAACCTACATTTGCCTGTTTCTCCCACATGTTCAATGGATTTTCTAAACCAATGTGTATCTTGGGCCGCCAGTATTAACCTTTCATCAATTGGTTTAAATTTACCTCTCACTAGCCATTCCTGCATTCATTCCTGATCAACATGAGGTTCTTCCAGAAGTTTTCTATACTTGCAACTATATTTATGCTTTTTCCACATTTCTTGCTTTCTCATCTGGTACTTCACCTTATATTCTTTCTTTTGTTTTATGGCACATTCAGTTGCTGTCTGATTTTTATCTACTTCTGGTTTGATTTCCATTCCTGCTTGATGCTGATGTGCTTCTGCTAGCCTAAGCAGGGAAGTCATCTTAGACTTATTCTCCTCATGTTTTAGAACTTTCACTACATTTGGGTCTTGTGAGGTCAGCAGATATGTGTGGAGTCCCACAATTGCAGATCTATACATGTAATCAATTTCAAAGAGGCCCATCCCTCCTTCAGAACTGGGAATATATAATCTTGGTATGCAGTGATTTTTATAAATCATTTAGTGAACATGAAACATCCTTCTTGTTTTCCTATCTAATCTATCCAACACATTTTGGGGCCAGTCAATCACTCCAAAACTGTAAGTTAGGACAGGAAGAGGAAATTGGTTTATAGCTTGGATTTTGTTCCTAGATGCCAATGCTGTTTTCAGGATTAATTTAAATCTTCTGAAGTACTCCTTGCTAAGTTTTATTCACATTTGTTCATGTTTTATTGTTGATCCTTCATCAGTTCCCAAATATTTATACACTCCCTCTTGCTCAAGTTATTTTATCTCACATTCTTGTCCCAAACTGATGTTTTAAACTTGGGGCTGCATTTTTCTTGATTTAAAGGTTGCTTTTGTACATTTATCAATACTAAATGACATTCTTATGTCATCTGAAAAAGTTTTGACATCTTGCAGTTGTGCTTTCAGTTCCTCATCTGATGAGCTATACAGTTTCAAATCGTTGACAAAGAGAAGATTAGAAGTCTTTGCACTTTGTTATTTTCTAGGAGCCAAAAGCCATGACCTAAGCTGTTAAGCTGACAGCTTAATGGATTTAGGGCAAGGCAGAATATCAGCGGTGACAGAGTCACCCTGGAATATCCCCCTTTGGATTTTTATCCCTGGAGTAATAAGTTGTCCTTTATCATGGCTTAATTGCAAAGTGGTTTGCCACTGTTTCATGGTCACTGTAATGTAATCAATTAGTGTAGGGTGTATCTTATACATTTTTAATCAGTCTTTTATCCATGAATGTGGGATACTATCAAATGCTTTTTTATAGTCAATCCAGGCCATACTTATGTTTTCCCCCTTTTTACGGTTCTCCACTATGACTTTATTTAACAACAAATGATCCTTTGTTCCGTATGACTTTCTTTGATTGCCCTTTTTTCTGTTGCCATAATTGAGTTTTCTTCTATATGACTATAAACTCTGCTGGCATCAATTCCAGTGTATAATTAATACATCATCAGAAGGCAAGTCTAATTTTTAGGGTCACTTGCAGGTTCACCCTTAAGTAGGAGCATTGTTTTTCTTGTCATTAGCCAGGTTGGTGTCTGTTCGGGGTGCGCATATAAATAATTCTTACTCATGGCTAAATCTTTTGGCAACAATGTTAATACTTTTAACCTGAAGTTAGGTACTGAATCTGGGCTTGGGGGTTTCCAATTAGAGGCTTTTTTAACTTTGTTTCAATCTCTCTCATCGTTACGTCATCCCATTTCATATTCTGTACCTTTAAACTTCTTATTTTTTCTTTCACTTCTTCTATCCAATTAGCATCTGTGTTATGTTCTCCTCCAAAGGGATGGTTGTGATGGTTCAGTAATCTCTTTATCATACACAATATCAAGTGCTACAGTGTTTGATGTAAAACATGAGTTATTTTTGCAATTCATTTTGTTGATAAGGACCACCCCTTGAAAATTTTCTTGAAGCTGAGCATTCCTGCCATAACATCATGAAACATTAACCCCATAATGCATCACTACCTACATTAGTCTATAAATTACTATTTTCCATGCTAAATAAGCTAAGTGAAAACATCTATGGCTCAATGAATTCATGATGGGATGAATATGCTCCCAGTCCACTGAGCGCTGGGGTCTAATCTCCTGAGTGTTGATTGTTTTATACAGCGTTATGTTAGCCTGGAATACAAGGTATCCCTGGACCCTGTTTTGATGAAACTTTTGCACCTCCATAAAACAAACAATGTCAGAACTACTATATTAAAAGACCTATATTTTGCTTGCAACATGCAACATAAATAGGACATCTTGGAGTGGCAGATATGTTTCTCAAAGAAATCCTATTCTCTGGAACGGGCTCCCCATCCCTGTGAAGCAGGGTCCCTCCCTATCACTTAGACCAATGGATATGTAATTGGAAATTCACCCTGGTCTGGATCCTATGTCTTTGATGAACAAAGGCAGTCAGTAAACCACTACCTATATAAATCAGATTTGTGGGTTACATTTTAGTTGCATGGCAAAGTTTATAAGGGCTCTGGTAGTCATTAGCCAAGTATACACATATAAATCGATGAAGTACATCAACAAGGCAGACTTATGGTCTTGTATAACAGGTTGCCAAGTATGTCTCACATATGGAACACCCTACATTGAAAATTAACATATTTGATAAATTACTAGTAAAACAATAATGTAAGCAAGTAGCTGTTTCTCTAAAGATATGTGATGATGTTGATTACTTGAATAATTTACTTGTGTATAGAAAAAATGGTCATTATCTAAGCAGGCATAATTTTAGAGGTTTAGTAAAAAAACGAATCAACAACAAAAGCAAAACATCAAAAAATGTAATGTACCTGTTTTGTTTTCAAAAAACCTGCACTGTTAAGATCAGAAGTATTCATTATTGTAGTTTATACTGTTTTAATTGTAAGCATGCATGTTTAAGCAAAATAATGTATGCATTAGTCATCTGCATCAAGGGTCCTTTTATATATTGCATTTAAAATCATGCAGTGACCTTAAGCAGTCAAACTGACTTCCACAAATGAAGACACTGTTGTGGTAACCAGTGTAATATGTGATAGTTTATATAATGCATCAGTAAAAATAATTCTACATTTTAAAAGTCTGTTTTATGTAAAATCCCCTTAATTTTGAATTCTGTATTATTCCTCTGCCACACATGTCTGTCAAAAAGAACTGCATTCACTAAATTTGTAGAAAAAAGGATGGCACATGGGGACTGTGTAATGTTATAATGATCACAGACAAATTATTTGGCCAAGGAAAAACAAAGTTAACATATATTTACACTGCTGTACTTGATTTAGAAAAACATGCATCATGATATTCTTGTTCATAGTACAGGCCAAAAAGCCCACTATAGATGACACCACAAAGTGGATTAAAAGAAGCAGATAGTGGAAAAAAACAGTGCCAATAACCACACAAACTATTCATTCCATTAAATATAGGTGGATAAGTGAAACAACTTGTCAGTTATGAAACAGAGGCAACCCACAAACCCAGACTAAGCAGAATTCATTATGAGATATTACCACTGATTTTTTTCTGTCTGACTTCTATAGGCAGCCTTGATTGGAAAGCTAAAGGTCTCAAATCTACCTAAGTAAAGGGTTCAAAGGTCTTTTCTGACTGGAGGAAACTTAATTACTTGTGACTCAAGTTTCTTAAGACAGAATATATTAAAATGGACTACTATAGTATACCAATATCATTTGATTATCATTTGATTATTAGGGTACCTTTTCTTTTAATTTGGTTGCTTGTGTTTTGTAATACATGTCCAATGTTTATAAGTGTTTAACAACTTTTTCAATATTTAAAAAAAAAAATGTTCAATGTTACTGCATTTTGTCTATGCCTCAATGTTACAGGTTTGTATTTAATGGATCAAAGATTCATTTGGCATGTATCTAAATAATTATTTCATTTCAATATATTGTTTTATTCATTCTGTCATCTAAGTCATTTTTATAAATTGGGTAAAATATAATATTCATTTCATTGATTTAATCATAATATTACAGCTCTAGTGAAATGTTTCCATCTGTTGCATTTCAGGGTTATTCATAAATTGTAGTTCACAGTCATATATTACTACCCATAAATACATTTTATACCACTTTTGCTTTACTGTTTTTGATGTATTTTATTATCTTATTGTGCTGTTTATTCATTAATAGATAATAACATTTAGTAAATAGCTGTTACTTGACATCAGTGAATCAGGTACCTAACATCAAATACTCTTATAGCATTAGTTCATGTATCAGCATTTAAAGTCTTATTACATTGTTACAGAGATTACTCAATAAAAATTGCATATATCTGTAAAGTTCAATGTTCAATGCAATACACACTCTGGATGTCAATGGACACCATAGATGAGTTTGGCCCTTATTAAGGAACTCCACAGACCTTGTCACCAAACCATTTGTCTAAATCAGCCTTATAATAATTGAAGGCCTTTCTAAACCCTAGTGGTAATTCATTCCATAGTCTACAAGCAGTTTGAAGAAAATTTAATTTCCCCAGGATTGTATTATAAACTGCATTGTTCACAAAAATGTATTACTTCAAGTACCATAACTATGTTGTCTTTTCTCCAAATCAGTTCTAGCTAACATAGCAGCACCATTCATATATTTGCACACATTTATGAGGTCATCACTGACCAATCTGTCCTGTATTGAGTATATGGATAGTTGCTCCAATTGGTTCTTAAAATTTAGATGTTTAAATTTTGCTATCTGTTTTGTATAATACTTCTAATTTTTTTTCCATCTAGGTTAAATGAGAACAATTGTAGACACAAGGAGCTCCACAACAGTCTGTATAAAGTATCGCAATAGCTTTATAAACTCTCTCATCGCACCTTGAAATACTGTGCCGAATATCCCTAATAACTACATAGTACTTATTAGTGACCAATAAAGGATTATCCTTATATCTTAATTGTTTATCCAGTATTAATCCTAAATCACTAACCTTGTTTTCATGACTTCAAATAACATGACCTAGAGCACATAGAAAACATGGGTTATTAAAAACAAAAGTGGAGTACTTTAGATTTAATGGCATTAACCCTCATGTTCTTACTTAGTGCTGAAGTTTAAAGTGTATCTAGATATCCCTGCAGTATAGCTTGATCTTTTACTGAATTAAGGATTAACCCTGTTTTGGTGTCATCAGCGAATGGACTAAGTAATATATTGTTTTGATTTGGAAAGTCAGACATGAAGACACTAAATAGTAAGTGTTCAAGTACTGAACCCTGAAGAACCCCACACGTCACCTTTCTATCATCAGTAATCATAAAGCTTCGGTAGATCCAGACAGATTATATCTACTGATAGGCCTACATATACTGATTCCCATGCATTTTAATGGAAAATTAAGAGTTAGTCAGAAATTACCTATCATAACAAAAACAATATGCTGAATTATGTCCAGTGCGGTACATAACTTTTCTGTTATTAAGGAACAAATAACTCTTTCAAAACACTTGCCTGTAATACATGCAAGTCTAAATTGATGCTAACTATCCAATATAGAATTACCTCCCTGAAATAAGGAAATCGAAACAGCTGTTTTCCAATTGTTTGAAGCAAATCCTTCCTCTAGTCCACACAGAAATAATCAATGTAGACAATATAATATAAATACAATGATTTTGTCATAAAGTATCCATTAATGCCATCAGATCCAATTTCATAATATGGCTTAATGTTACTTAATGATTTTTCAGTTACACCCAGTGTTAAAGGGGTACTGATGTTGCTGTCATCATTTAAATACATTAAAAATAGGCAAGGTGGAATAATTATTTGATATGGCTAAAAACTTATTGACAATAAGGTCTGCCAATTGTATCTGGTTGGTAAACAGACCTCCATCTTCAATTGTACTGATATTCAATTTAGGATCCTTCTTGTCACTTCTGTAATGTCTATGCATGGCTTTCTTGTTATCAACAATAAAAGTTTCCAATTTTAACTCATAAAACTTCTAAAACTTGCATTTAACTCCAGATACTTAACTTTGCTACCCATACTAGGTATCTTTATATCTTTACCAACTAGCCTTCATTTTTACTGAGACTTTCAAGTTTTCTTTACCACCATTTGGCACATTTTTTAATGTATTTACTGCTATTTTGCATTGGAGCAAAATAATCTTTAGGAAAGTTGATTCTAAAAAATATTCCACTCATGTATCAGACATGACTCAGACAGCCAAAAATAGAAACCAGATGCATTCAATTAATACCACTGGGCATTGTGTAAACCTTCAAGTTAACAATGAATACTAGATTAGGGGATGTCATGTAACTAATCCTGTGTTAAGTTTAGGTCTGAGGTGCAAATGGTTCTGAGTTGTAGTACAGGCCAGGGCAAGCAAACTTTTCTTTTAATGTGTTGACATTTCAGATTACGCAAATGATGTGTAACATAGACAAGTGTTTTCTCAACCTTCTTGTGGCAAGAGCTGTAAGTTTAGGACTACTGTACACATGGTACTTGGTTGAAAAACTGCATATTCCATACAATCTTAATGTTATTCCATGCCACATCATATTTAGTGTCACTCAAACCACCTGATATAGTGTAACTGATATTAATATTTACACGTATGAGGGCTGAGATACTAATATTGTGTCAGTTATTTACCTATTCAATTATATTGATATTATGCTTATATGATACGGGCGGCACAGTGGTGCAGTGGTTAATGCTGTCGCCTCACAGCAAGAGGTTCTCCGGTTCGATTCTCGGCTGGGGTGCCTTCTGTGTGGAGTTTGCATGTTCTCCCTGTGTTCGCGTGGGTTTCCTCCGGGTACTCCGGTTTCCTCCCACATTCTAAAAACATGCTTCTGGAGCATTTCTCCCCGGGCCTCCACTGAAAACAGGATCTGTGGAACCTAGTCGGACTTTCCCGGTCAACAAATGTTAAATAAAAAAAAAAATAAATAAAAAAAATAAAATAAAATGAAAGGTATGGCCTAATGGTTAAGGTATTTGCCTTACAAACACAAGGTGCACGGTTTGAGTCTCACAAGGGATAATTGGCTAGGCTTAAAATGGCTCGCAGGGGCAGTTAGCTTAGTACTAATCTATGAACCTATGACTGTGGGTATAATGTGTACAGTGTTCCTGCAAGTATATTTCTGCAATCCCATTTGAATAACAGAGCTACACAAGTGCATTGCTTTTTATTTTTATTGCCCACTCTTGAGCATCATTTACCATCACCCAAACAGATGCACCCTGGCTTACCATGTTTGTGTGATGGTAAGCGGTGTACAACTTTTTCAAATGTAGCAAAGACCATACAGTGTGTACTTTCATTAAGTGCAATACATGCAATTGGCGGGAAACATATATTCAAAGTGGAAATTGTGGGAAATGCTCATTATGCATTGAGCCTGATCTTTAGGAGACATGGCTGGTGTTGAAGAAGATGTGTGCTTTTGAGCACAACATTTTGCTGTTTAGGAGCCAAAAGTCTTTGCTGGGTTCCTACTTAAGGAACATGGCCCATGCCTTTTGCAGAGGAACTACCCAGGTTCTTGGTATAAGTCTGAAGCCTGGACTAATTTGGATAGGGCTTTGACCAGTGTGACAGGTGTCCCACGCACAGATGAGCAGTGTCATTATCTTTATGATGATCTCCATAAAAGGAAGATGGGTACCCTTGATCAGTGGATCAGGGAATGTAGAGCAGGGAATACTCCACAGATGTGTAAGTATAAAATGCAGTGACAAATTGTAAAAGTTATAGCTGAATATAGTCAAGACTGCTCTTCATAATGCTGTTCTGTTTTGTTCTTCTTTTTCCACAGCTGCTGAAGAAAGGGCCTCGAATGTTAGGTCTCATGGAGCATGTCTGGCAATGATGAGAGAAGCATGTGGTATGTATGCATATAAAAAGTACTGTTATTGTAGCTTTAACTGTTAAAGACAGATTTGTTATTTTAGACAGTTGTGTAAAACTGAGCATGCCTATGTAAATTGCAAAAGAAAGTATGCATGCCTTACTCTGTAGCACAAAGCAACAATTTTGCATTCTCAAATAACACTGAGCATGCATGTATAAAGTGTAAAAGGAAAGTATGCATGCATTAATCTGTAGTCCAAAAGTAAAATACAGCATTATAGTAGTCAGATGTGGGTTCAAAGACCACACTTCCCAAATATACAGTAGTGTGTACAGTAGTGTTATGTTTTCATCATTATATACACAATACTGGTAGCTAATCATCATTATAGCAAGTTACTTTCAGACCACAATATCTCTGGATGAATGGCCTGCTGTCAAGTGTAATCATGCATATGTGCAATATATGCACACATGAATAATTGCTGGCTGCAATTTGATCAGTACTACAGTGTCCGTCTGTTAGTAACTGGGTAGTCTTCAAAGTAATAAAAAAATTCTTAGGAGTTGGTAGTGCTAAAAGTAAAAAATAACGGAATAGACTGAAATAATTGTAGAAAGCTTTTGTTTATTAACTAAGAAGTTAGTAACGTTTTCCTGTTTTTTTCTCTCAAACCACCCTTTTCTTCTTTTTTATTGTTTAATTTCTTTTCATTCTGCTATTATGAATACTTTTGTATTTCTTTGTTTTAATTTATGTCTAATTTTGCTTGTTTGAACTCTGGTCCGCTAATGATTGGTGGTAGAGTATTACGTGCTGGCTTGCCAGGCCTAACGCACAACCTTCAACGAATGAACGCCCATTCACGCATGTTGCCACACAGAAGACGCTCTAACTGAGAATCGAATGGGCAATGTCTAACTGTGAGGCGACAACGCTACCGCAGCACCACCACCACAGTACCACTAGAGTGCATTATATAATATGGAAAATGTAAATCATCTGATTTCAGTGGTTAGATTTCAAAATGTTGTGGCATGCCACTCTGTGACGAAGTCCAAAAGAGAGGTATACACCATTCCTCATTCAGCATAAGCTATTGAGGACTGGCTTACTCTTGCACCTATTTACAAAGGGGAATCAAGACAAGGCAGGCCTTGCTGAGATAATGTGAGGTTTTGTATTGGTACGGTATACTGGTGGGTTGAGAGGCTAGTTCCCTTACTGTTTTATAAGCTGGAAGTCAAACAGTCCAAAACAGTGCAAAACCAAGCCGTAAAAACTTCAAGTGTTGCTCAAGAAGTGCAGTACAATCCAGTAAAGGTGTAAAACACAGGTTTAATCCATGAAATACAGTACACTCTAGTAAGTGTATAAGCGCTTTCATTTTAAACCCTTTAAAACTTCATCAGATACAAGTTGTAACAGTTCTAGAGCCATTTAAATAAACTTCAATGGTCATGTGATCCTTTTGAAATTTTAAAGCAACATTCCCCTATTATACACATCCCTCAAAAAAGTTGTATTGTCATTAACCCTAGTATACATGCTGTTTTAATTGTTGAGCTATTGAAATTAGTTAATGTGGTTATCATGTACAACTATAATAAATAAACCATTAATAGTAATAAAAATATTAGCAAAATGTTATTTTTATAACAATTTATCTCTCCCATGCTTTTAGTTTCAGGATGGGAGCAATACTGACATGGTTGTTTAGTCCTGGTTGCCTGTATGCCTCTAGTTGCAGTTGCCATTTTAATTCATGTTGCTCCAGTATTACTGTCCAAGGACCCCCCCCCCCACTTGTCTTTATCCACTCTTTCTAATATGCTACATTTAAAAGAGTGGTCAGAGTGTTCACTTAGATGCCTAAACAGTGCATTGGTGGTACTTTCTTTTTTAATATCGTATAATAAATGTTCATAAATACGATTACAGAGCTTTCGCTCTGTTTTTCCCACATAAAACCCATCACATCCCTGACATTTTGTGATGTAAATTATGCCTGTAGTGTCAAAGTTGTATTTACCCTTTATGTTTAATTTTCTTCCCTTTAGGTTGATTTGAGTGCCCTCAAGTATGTGTTTGCAGTAACTGCATCTCCCACATTTTGACATCCTATTAGTTAAAGCATTTGCCACTTTCTTTTTGCTTCAGCCATGTTTTTATGTTACTGCCTCTTCTATAAATAAAAGTGGGCATTACCCCTATGTCATTGATTATGCTTGGGTGTTCTTGTAGCACCTTCCATTTTTGTTCAAAATCCATTTTATACTACCACTAGCTTTATTAAAGGTGGTAATAAAGGCATTGTGGTATTTTTTATGATTACCGTGATTTCCAGTAGTACTGGTAGTTACCTTATTTTGTACGTTTCTTATCAAAATAGGTTGATAAAATCCATTTCTTCTTTTAAACACACACAAACACACACACACACACACACATGCACATATGCACACACACACATACACACACACACACACACACACACACACACACACACACACACACACACACACACACACACACACACACACACACACACACACACACACACTTACAGGTGAGGTGGCTCAAAGAGATTACACAGACTTCGCATTACCCAACAGTTGACATGCATGACACATGGCACTCAACATCATGCATTGCAGCCATTCTTAATCCCTGTTACTAACAATATACATCTCTGGGATGCATGAGTCATGTTAGTAGGTGATGTCCCTTCCCCTGGAACACACCACACCCATGTACACATTATTGCTGTGCACCTGTATAGCACACTGGCATCTACTGTAGACCATACCTCACAACTGTACAACACATTGCTGAATGGGTAGATTGGGTAGATGTCTGGCAGTTATGCTTGCTGTATTCCTCACAACTCTTTTGTCTGACACATAACTGGGATGATATGAGGACTGATGTCACTAATTAATGACTCACATTTGATTTGCAGATCTCATCATCAGCAGTGCATGTATGTGCAATAAAATCCAGTTACACCAATGATCTTCAAAGCTTAATGTGGATATGAGCAGAGTACACACACCTGTTGACATGCCAGCCTCTTCTACAATATGAAATGGGGTCACAGTACTGCATTTGAAAACAATACACACATCTGATATGTGAAATATGACCTGTGCAATCCAATCAAGAATCTAACAAATGTGTTAGTCGTGAGGATGCTGAAGGAGATGCATACAATATGGGGGTTGCATAAGTATGAACACCCTTAAACCAATGGTTTGTTGAAACACGTGTTACGTGAACTACAACAGTCACTATTCCTGGTCAGGGGTATACTAGTATGACACATCTTGACTTGGCATTATTTGGTCTTTCTTCTCTACAAATGTCCCCCAACTCTGACAGATTGCAAGACCAGCTCATGTACACAGCCCTTGGAGGTCACACAGGGGCTTTACTATTGCTGTTGAGTCTGGGTTATGTCTGGCCCAATTCATAACCTTGAATGTGTTCAGATACAGCCATTCTTAGCTAGCTTTGGATGTATGCTTCAGTTCACTGTTGTGTTTGAAGGTGAAACCTGTCCCAAACTTCAGCCTTATTGCAGATGATTGACAACTGTGGGCCACACATGAGTGTTATTTTGCATTGTTCAAAATCCACTCCACCATGTCTACAGGCCTAGTTCCAGATAATGAACAGCAACCCTAAGTGTGTACACTGGTACCAGCTAGCTTCAAGTTGGGGATGGTGGCCCTGATGTGAAGTGAGATGTTGCTCATGCACCACACATATCTCAATGAATACTGTCTGTAGGTTTGAACATTGGTGTCATGACACCATTACGCATTGCAACACATGCCTTTGGGCGACTTGATATTATGCTTTTGCTACCTGTACACAGCCCTTGATGGTGTTTCTTGTGAGGAAAATCTTCCATCTACTTACTCTACTCCATAGGCCACATTTACGCAGAATCCAGGTGATTGTTGCCACCGGTACTACACAGGTAGTACTTGCTAGACATTCCTGCATCTCCCTCAGTGTTTCTGCATGTCACCTGGCAGCCTCCCTGACCAGTTTTCTGCAAGTTTTGTCATCTGTTTTGGATAGGCATCTGGTCATTTTCAACATCACTGTTGTCCCATATTTAGTACACCTCTAGATCACTGTCTGCACTGTTTTCCATGGTATATGCAATGGTGAGGTAATGTTTTTTCCCTACTCATGACTGCTACATTTCAGATATGGGATCCCTTTGATGCTTTATAAGATGTATGAAAACCATGGCTGCAACTGTTGTAGGCAACTGAGGAAATGTCATGAACATACTTCTCGGAGAGCAGACCATTACTTGGTGTGACATTGAGGCCCTGTACTTGATGGCAGGTGTGCACTCAAATAGAGTGAATGCTGTCAGTACATCACAAGCTGCCTCCACAATATGTTATTTTGAGTGTGTGTACACATATGCATCCAGTGCGTTGTAAGGTTTGTATATCTCATATTTGTTGCACTAACATATAATGCTATTTTACACGTTAATTGTTCATGTTAGGATCACATTACAGGTTGTAAAAGGTGCGGAATGTATTATTGTGGCCTGTCATTGTATATATCAGGAACAGTTGCCATCTTAATAGGTGTGTGTACACTGTTGTATCCACTATATAAGGGTAATGTTTCATACATGTCCCTACTGTAGCCCCTTTATCCCACCATTTTGTTTGTCTCTGTCCACACATCTTGCACTGACAGGTTGCAAGGTATACTGCAGGAATCTTACATACCCCTCAGATATGACACCATGGTGACCACTGTGATGCAGTGCAGTTAACACCAACAAAACTGAACATGTACATCATGCATTATGGTTAGGTGTAATAAATGTGTGCATGGCAAATAGCATGGGCTTAACATGGCTAGTGTATTGGCAAACCTCAACAAAACAATTCCATACTCACAGCTACAGGCTGCTGTCCCAGTTGTATACCAGCGGGACCTACATAGTTGTGGGAGAGAGGTAATGTTAGCAGCCACTGATGTGGCCTTGGTACAGGGTGGAAGCAGAATTTCAGTACATTAACAGTACAGCCCCCAGTACTACAAAATAAGCTGGCTATCACCATAGATACACATGTCTGTTCATTACTAAACACCAGCAAGACCTACTATCTCATCTGACATATGCATGTAGATAGTATACAGATAGAAATGGATAAGCAACAGTGTTCTAGTAATGTGCACTGGGGCCTTACCTGCATGCTCCTCATCCAGTGTGTGGATGCAACCCACCTCCACAATGCTTTCCTCAGCTTCATGGCTTGTGCATTGAGCGGGTGCCCCAAGGTTGGCGAGGAGCTCCTCAGTGGGTGTCAGTGGGGGCTGGATGGCTGGGCCTCTACCTGTGGCTAGCCAGTCTCTTGCTACAGCAGCAGCCCATTAATGGGCATAGCAGATGAGGTTGGTGGCCCGATGCTGCACGTGCTTATAAGTTCTGCTGTGCAGGTAGGCATCATTTACCATGTGGATCAGATTGTTCCACAGGGCGGTCCTCTCCCACACATCTTGTGCTCTCTGTCCAAATAACAGGGCATAATGGTTGATCACATATTGGGTGATGATGTCAGTTTTCCCCAACAGAGAATGCCAGTAGGCAAGGCCTCTGCATGCTACCTGGAAAACATAAACAGAAAAAAAGGTAACAGGACCTCATACTGTTGTAAAATTGCACATCAACAGTGGATATTACTTGCAAATAATCCAAACTACTCCATAACCCTCCAATCTATCATGCCTATAGCAGCTTGCATTACACTCCTGGCCCTGAGCTATTCTATTCCCCCAATGTTAAACACTTAATTGCATAATCCTGTATTCTCCATTCATTTCTGTGTAGAGGGATGACAGTGGCCATCTTCCATGTGGATGGTGTGTGGATGGTGGCAGGTCTGAGTTTGACTGCGGTGTGTGATGGAGATGCCTGAGCTCATGTAGGAGACAGACAGTGATGTTATTATGCCCAATGGAGATTTGCTGTTCTTGCCATCAGTAGGCAATATGTACATGCTCTCCATTGCTGAGGGGAAGAGTGTGGTTGATGTGCATATTCCCCTATACAACTGGGGTGGAGAGGGTGGCGATGTTCCCACCTAACCTATCTGATGCAGGTTGCCTATATCCATGGCATGTGTGTATGAAGTGTGCTTTACCCCAGTACAGGGTGAATTGTGTTGTTGCCTCTGAGACTGACGCCATATGTGGAGACAATGTTGCAATTGTCCTTGGTGGTGTGGATATGTCTGACTTGTAGTCATAGTCAGCCTTACAGGAAGTCACCTGTGAACTAACATCAGATAGAGGTGGACTTGCTTCCAAGTTGTTGCCTGCATCTATGTGTCCCTGTACAGCCAATATAGCAACCTATTATGTAGTTTGTGTATTGCTGCTGTCCACCAAAGGGGATTACACTACCTTGCTGGAGGCTGGTTTTACAGGTCAGGTACTGCTTAGTCCATATAGCTACAGTGAATATCAAGTGTACACACCCCTATTGCAACTGCAATGCCTGGAATTTGTGCAATTGGAACATGACACCACAATAACTCATTTCAAAACAATTCCCACCTTTAATGTGATCTATAGCCTGTACAATTCAATTGAAAATATACAAATCTGGTCTGTGAAAACATTTGGAAATAATAATCAGTACAATAAGCCAGTTGAATGAGTGTGCACACCTTTAAGCTATGTTGTGTATGCACCTGTTGAGATGGTTACAGTATTCATTCATCTTGGTTTGGACTCTAACATCATGGCACATCTTCACTTGGCAGTAGTTGCTCTCCTTCCTAGAAACACCTTTGTTTGTTTTTCAATGGAATTATACAGGTTAGGGGTCACATTCAAGATGAAAAACATTTTGAACTGATTTTCTGTGGTTTCAGTGTCATACAGCACACAAACCTGGCATTCCAATAGGGGTGTGTACACTTGTGATATCCACTGTATATAGGTGTTGATATAGCTGTTAGTGGTAGGCATGGACAGCAGGTCATAACACAGTTGGACACTTCAAAAACAATAAAACCAGTAAAGCTGAAGTAGACACAGCGGCACTCAGAAAGCAAAGTAAATGAATTTAATGTTAAGCGCTTTTCATTTGATGTAATACACAAACGTTTTCAGACAAGTAAAACTTCCCACACCGGAAGTATAAATACAACCTAATTTAACAACTTAATTAGATGATAAATTGATCAGTTAAAGTCTAATAAGATGAAGAGTTATCAATTTGTCTAATTTGAACTTTTAAGTTGTTAGTCAGGGTCCCTGAAGTTATTTTTAAACTACATCTATTTTTAATATTGAGAAATGTTTTTCCTTCATACGAATGTGTATTGAGTATTATATACTTTCGGTTTTACTGTTTTTATGTATTGTTTAAACCTGGTAAGTTGTACGAAGATGGTGGTATGCCCTTTAGTTTAAATTACTTTAACTGATCAATTTATCATCTAATTAAGTTGTTAAATTAGGTTGTATTTATACTTCCGGTGTGGGAAGTTTTACTTGTCTGAAGAAGTTTGTGTATTACATCAAACGAAAAGCGCTTAACATTAAATTCATTTACTTTGCTTTCTGAGTGTCACTGTGTCTACTTCAGTTTTACTGGTTTTATCGTTTCTGGAGTTTCATAATTTTTCTTAGTTTGTTCACAGTTGGACACTTCTCCGATTACTACCTGATAATCATGCCTACTATAGTACCCATATCAGTGTCAAGGCAATTCAGCAAACAATAGCTGTACACATTTTTGTCTGTTGTATGCATTGATACTGATATTACACACATGCAACATGCACAACCTATGTACCTGGCTGCTTGAAACCCATGTTATTAGTTTTGTGCCTTCCAGCTGAACATATGCATACATACATGTGCTCAAGGGATACCTGGTATACATTTCTGTTCTATGTTTTTATGGCACACTGTATTTACAGTCTTCCTGCTCAATTATACTTCTCAACCTACTATAGCAGGACGTCTGGACAATGGCACACATAAATGTGTGACAAAAGGAACATCAGTATTGATACTGTATCAATATACTTGCGCCATACATTAGTAAGTTGATTGCACAGTAGGCTTTGACATCACTGTGATAACCTGGAAGATGTCCAACAGTCATAAGTAGGCTATTATGTTACATTGTCATTGCTCACAGACTTGCCAATGAGTTGGCTGACATAACACAGGTATATGTGTATGTAACTACAGATATCAGTCACAAATGTGCTTACTGTCCAGCAGAACACTGTAGAGTCGAATGTTATTATTTCAATATATGACATGCAGTTCAACACAAGTCTGCAACAGAAATTTACTATGCACATGCCCTATATAGGTCTCTTATATTTACAAGACAAACATGTATCATACTAATATTCACAGGTAATATATAGATATGGACAGCATCCCATTAGCTGGCCTAGCAGTGGCCCACCACAACTGTTTGACAGACACCCCAGCAGTCATCATATGTGAGCTATCCTTTCCTAGGGTGAGTCAGGCTCCTGAACTGTGATCCTACCTCGCAACCACTTAGAGCATCACATCTAGACAAAGCCTAAAATGATGGGGGGATAAATAGGGACAGACTTTAAATAGTCCTGTTACAAACTTTGGAAGTTTGTAGAATAACATATTTTGCATTACCGTGAATATTCTTAAGGATGTGGAGTCATAAACTCAAGTGTTTGTCATTACTTATGACTTCAATCCTCAGCTATTTGCCAAAAAAGTACAGATTTCAGAAGGAACAGACAAAAAACTATGATGGGAAAATCTGGACATACTGTGAAGATCTGTACAGTTGAGAGATAT
>NC_056727.1:518999784-519002284 GCF_019279795.1 Protopterus annectens | reverse complement strand
TTAAGTGTGTTTGCGTGGGTTTGCATGAAGGTAAGCAGTGCTAACATATGGCTAAATGAAAAGGCACTTACACCGTGTAGGCCTCACTTACCAGAGTGCAAATCTGCTTAGCATTTACATTTAAGCAATGCTTAAATCTGATAAGCATAGCTCAGCCCTGATAACCATTGATCACATTCCAGTCTGATAAAATAGCAGGGTAATGGCATCTTTAATAAGTGTATTCAATTTCCTGTACATAACATGCTTCTATTTGCTGTCAGTACAGTAGCAAGGGGTGTCATTATACTATGTGGGACACCTGGGTATACATGGGTAGTACCACAATCTTTTTTTTGTATTTGTTTTATACATGGGTAGTATCCCAGGTTATATGCAGTCACACATGCATGTTACACCAGCTACAGTGCACTGGTTGACAAAAATAGTTTAACACATATTGTATCATTAAGTTAGTACTTTTAACAGTGCTTTTCCAAGTAAAAGTAGATTGCAGATTGTAGTACCTGAACCATACACCCCCGCATACAAACCTGGGACTCTGAGTACTGTCTATCTTGTTCTTGGTGTTTGAGCTGTATGTTTTTATGTATCTCCTATTGGATATTGATATGATATTATAATATTAACTGTAGACTACTATTTTTGAACATGTCATTGAGGACTGCTGTCATGTAGTAATGGCATACCTTTCAGTTCCAAACTTCTATCTTGCAAAACATTCATCCTAATGCATCTCCTGTTGGCTATCTACTTTCTGTCTGTCCTCTGAACAGATGTGCAGATGTCAGGTATTGCTAAGGCTATATCACTATGTAAGTACCCACATAGTATTGTGCTGTGAGCCTGGACACTGCTGCTAGTTCCAACATATGGAACATTCCTTAATGTAGGCCTTGCCCCTTTTCCTTGCCTGTGTGAGGGGCATTACAGAGGTAGTGGGCTACAGATTCACATACAGTAGGTGGCAATACATCACAGGACAGGACATGTGGAGACAGCCAAACAACATGGGGGACATATCCCCAGATATGTGAACAGATTCTATGTCATCAGTGCTGTTATACACATGGTGGATTGATAGATTGACAGGGTTTGTGTGGACATGCATTTAATGAATGACTTCATGACTAACAGTGATATGTCTCTGACATACCTCTCCACTGGTACTCTGCCCACAAACTGGCCACATGTTTGCCTGTTATGTTTTTTTCTGTTCCCCACACAGTTGGTGTCCTTGGTAAATCAGTCGTGGACTCTAGGGAATTCAGTCAGTGCATACTCACATCTATTGGTATTACTGATGTCATATTCCTCATAAAGGATATGTTAGAACAAACCCGGTAACATCTGCAACTGTCTCAATGTATGACAGTGATATGTCCAATCTACCCCTGTGTTTGTGCCTCTGTCCCCAAATGATATCAGGCTTTGTCCATGTCAAGGAGGCTCAGACATATTTAGTATCATTATTTCTTGCGTTCATTCCTGCTACCATCCCAGTGATGTAGTAGACCCATAGACATGTCAGGTAAGAGGCCATAGATATGAGTCCTGAGCCTGTACATTCTGAGGTGACTGTACATGTGAGAGGCCTGTGTATGTCTGGCCATTGTCAACAGACTGTTAGGATTGTGTACACATGTCATGTGTACATGTTATTTGGGCTGTGTATGGGGGGTGGGTGTAAGTGTTTTGGTTCCTTCTTTATCTGACTGTGCATGCTGCTCCAGTTTCTGCTGATCTATTGGCTGTATGTGTTTGTAGGGGCAGATTGAGACATGTCCTTTACCAAGGTCAGGATTCAGACTTCACTGAGAATTGGGACTGTATACGTAGGACTAGTGTGTGAGTGGCAAAAATGATGTATTTGTTCACACAGCCCATATACTCTACTGTTCACTTGACTTACCAGTATGTGACTGTGACTGTGGTGATATTGGTTGTGGATATGCACTTTCACACTGGTGTCTGTCTGACCGTGCTGTTACATCCCTGTAGTGCCTGATATATTTGCAAATACATGCGCAATTATCCATAGCAGATTTCCTAATTCAATTACTTGTGCTATTTCACTAAATATATGTTAGAGCACACAGGAGGGTGTTACTACAGCAACTGTGTTAGCTTATCCACACCAGTACTTCAGATATATCCCCATTTTCATAGCTTCCACCCACCACTTGGTCAGCTTTGTTTTAGATTCATTGCAGGAAGGGGTTTGAGCATACCTGTCAACTAGCTGGATTGTTTCAGGATGTCCAGGTTTATTGCTCATATTTCTGGTCTGTTTTACATATTATTCTCATTTCTTTGGTAAATCACTGTGATGATATGATTGTTGTCAGACAATGAGGAAATGTATTTCATATACCTACCTCACATCCATCAGAATATGTATGCTGAAACACACTGTGTCACTCTGTAAAGAGAGGTACAGAGGGACAATGACCTCTTCCTTCCTGGATGCAAATACATTAGTACTGAAATGTGCCACAGA
>NC_056727.1:518974784-518994784 GCF_019279795.1 Protopterus annectens | reverse complement strand
TAAACAGTTATTAATATTAATACTTACACATGCCTGGGAGATCCCTTTGCCGTTCATCTTGGACCCACTGGTCGAAGAGCTCCCTCTTCCTCTGCTTCAAGTCGGCAAAGTGCTGCCAGACCAGCTCACCAGTCCAAGGGATGCCAGTGGCACTGGTGGGATCATGGTCAAGACTTTCCCAGGCCTCCGCTTTGTATTGAGAGCTCTGGTACTGGTCATGCAGCAGTCTCAGATCATATTTTTTTACCAGCTGCTCAACCATGACCCTGGACTTCTGTATGCCCCAACACTGCACTTGAAAGTGCACACCCTCACCTACACCAGCCATAGTGCCTACAGTGGGGAGCTACAACTGGTTATGAGTTGTAGTTCTACCTGTGAGGTTTCAATATGGTCGATACCCCACCCTTTGCTGTGATTGGATAGTTTTGAATATGCTAAGCTAAGCTAAGCACTGGGCAAACCCACTTAGCTGGTATAAGCATTGCTTAGAGGGGTAGATGCAAAGCACTGCTTACCAGTGCACAAATCTACTTAGCTATTCTAATTCTTGCTTAGAATTTACATTTAAGCAATGCTTATACTGGCTAAGCATAGCGGAGCACAGGTTAGCATTGTTCAGCTTTCCATTTGCAGACTATCAGCATTGTGGGGTTGATTCCTCATAAATGACATCTCATGATATGTATGTCTACCTTCCATAACATCCCTCTATGTGCTTTCATTACAATATATTCTTTCGTGGCTATGCTGTATGGGGCATTTGTGTTTTTATGGGGGTTTCACATCTGTACTACACTGGCACCTCACATTTGGACCTGCTACACTGGGTCCCCTTCACATGGTCGACTTTTCAGAAAGTTGACTTTCATATGGCCGAGACCATATGATGAACTTTCGAAAAGCTGACCATGGGGAACCACTATCTCCGTGCTGTGCGGAATGGGAAAATTTCATCTTCCGCACTGTAGTGCAATCTCAGAGTTGGTATATTTAAGTTACAGGGGTGTGGAGGTGGAGCCCCCCATGGGGGGTGCAGAGGGGCTTGCCCCCCTGCTAACAGTTGAAAGGTAAGTGTTTGGTGTGTGTTATGTGTTTATTTTACGTGGTTGGCTTTTCAAAAGTCGATCATATGGTCTCAGGCATATGAAAGTGTACTTTCTGAAGAGTCAATCATGTAAAGACCCACTACACTACCCTGGTTAACAATATATATTTATATATATATATATATATATATATATATATATATATATATATATATATATATATATATATATATATATTATTCACTATCTACTAATAACAAAATATATTTTTGCGCTTTTTTTACATATAAAAAGTAATAGACTGAATGGGGACTCAAACCACAAATGCCTGCTTGCTAAGCAGAAGCTGTAATCATTATGCTATTTCATCGTACTCTGCTTTGGCTGTATATTTGTATTTAGCTCACTGGGATGTGTAAGCTAGGCTGAGCATAGCTGCGCGACATGCACTCCCGCTCAGCTACTCTTAAACTTTATTGTGGACAGAAAAAAAAAATACATATGTGTTTTATTTTTATTTACTGTAGGGGTTTGCACATTGCTTTCTACATCATTATCTGTGTATTGCTCTTACAAATTTAGAAAGTTGATAGTATACATAGGTTTTGAATTAGCTTAATGTTTTGATCCTGTGGAGTCAGGGAGGTGCACATTTTAGTAGGAACACACCAAAATATATGAGTCAACTATCTGTACACATTTCAAAGATAGTTGTGAGGTAAGCTACATGGTACATACCTCTCAACTGTACAGACTTTCAGAGAATGTCCAGATTTTTAGCTCATATTTTTGGGCTGTTGCTCTTTTTTCCTGGCAAATGACTGGGATTATCTCAGGATTGCAGTGACTAAATAGACATAACATTTGAGTTTCAGACTTCAAATCCTTCATAATGTTAAGACCAACCCTGTTACTCTCCAGCAACTTAGCTTATTAGATGGGTCTATATTGCAACATCGAACACTTAAAACAGCGAACGATGTTACATTAACACATTTTCAGCGAAAGCTGAAAATGTCGAATCCGAAGAACAGCAATTTCTTTCCTAGGGAAAGAAACTGCTGTTCCAACCCCTGCAAAAAAAAACACATTACACACTTCCAAACACATACCCAATCCTAATTATACCCCCCAAAAACAGTGAACAACTAAATACACATATGCACATAACCGAAACATACATTTAACGAAAAAAAAACAATAAACATTTTAAATGATATGGACTTGCCTTAACCCACACCCTAACCCTAAGGTCAGGAACTCTCGCACATTCACATAAACAGCTCCAAACACATACACACTTACCTTAACCCTAACTCTACCCCCCCCCAAAACAAAAGTAAACAACTGAAAATACATACACACGGAACTCAACCATACATTTAACATAAAATATACAACAGTAAACACTTTCATACATATGCACTTACCTTAACCCGCACCCTAACCCTATGGTCAGTAACTGTTGCACAATCACAAGGGACCACACTACACTTCAGAACACTGCAAAACTATGAAGTGGTCAAGCGACTTCTTTCCCAGGGTAAATTTTCGCTGAACAGCCGCTTCACTGTTTTGCCTGTTCACTCTACATTTCTCGACAAAAATGCATTCGACATAATGCGTTTTTGTTGAACTCATAGGAACCCTATTAGAGCACTATTTAAAATTTGTCCCTATTTGTCCCCCCCCAATTTTGTCAACCTTTGTCCAGATTTTTGGCATTAAAGAGGTTGAGAGGTATGCAGATCTGGACATTCTGTCTAAATCTGTATGGTTGAGAGGTACAGTATGCATTTGCACACATTTCCTGCTTCTGCAGAATGCTGAAGTGCCATATGGACTTTAACAATACAGAGCGTGCGTCACTGAAGCTGTGACACACCCACTGTATTGCTTTCCTGGTTGCCGGTTTTATTTCAATGTCTGCGGACACTGAATTGATTTATTTTACATTTCAGTGTCCGTGGACACTGAAATACTGGCATAATATTAGAGCTACACTCTAATATTATGCCAGTATGGCTTAGAAAGTGCCATGCTGCACTTTCTGAGCACAGGGGGCATGTTTCGTGTCCTCCCCTGCACTCGTACACAGATCATGTCCATGTAGAGCATACAGAAATGTGCCTTCATTAATATGCAAGGCGCACTGCTGCTCTACACGGCCATGATCCACTCCGTGCAGGAATAGCACTGTTGCATGGAGCCTAATGAATCCTGGGGAAGGTCTTTAGCTCTGAATGCAGAATTGTGCTCCTTAATTCTGTCAACCAGTGTGAACTGTCTTAATAACATGTTGTTCATTGAATGTTTTACTAATGTGACTTTTGACACACATTTTATTCATATACTGCTGTTTGCTTTGTGGATCCATTTTCTGAAGAAGTTCTGATACAGTAAAAAAATGAAAGCTTAATTTACTGGTGTGGGTTGTTGTTTCTTATTTGCAGTTTGAATTCCAAAGTTTTTTTTTTGTGTGTGTGTGTGTATGTATATATATATATATATATGAAAACACTCACACCCACACACACACACACACACACACACACACACATATATATAAATATATATATATATATAGAGAGAGAGAGAGAGAGAGAGAGAGACATAGATAGAGATATAGCAAGATATATATAAATATATGTATGCAAAATATGTCTGTGTGATTATATCATCAAATATTGAATGCTTCAGAGGACAAACAAAAAAGAACAGTCGGCTTAGAATGAATTTAAAATGATCAAAAAGTAGAAAAAAGCAAAAATAATATTTTTGTAGGTGGGGCAAGCCCCCCTCACCCACTGCTAATTATATGTACCAATACTGGGAGTGCACAACAGTGAGATAAGGGCAAATTCCTTGACCATGTTGCAATGTGATCTCACACTAAAAGTGGCCAGAAGGCTATATAAAAAGGAAACAGAACATTATTGGCTTTTCTGGGCATCCACTCTTATTAACTATTACAAAGGTGTTTACTTTTCTCAACATATCAGCTGTACCCATCTGTGGATACACATCTCTTAGCTGCAGAGCAAAACAGATGTCCTCTAGCTTGTACTCCTGTAATCCTTAGTCCAGACAAAAAGCTCTTGTTTTCTTTTTAAACTATAGCAAGCCATCTGCTACATTTGTAGCAAGCAGCTCCTCCAGTTGATAGTAAGCATGGAGCACTAAAGTTCTTCAGTCCTGCCCAGAAATGCAGTACCAGAATTCAGAATGTTCTGATTGTCAGTGATGCACTAAAAACCAATTGGTATCTGCTAATTGTGCCCCTAATGACTTGCACTCAGAGTGGCTGCCCCCTTGCCCCACCTAAGCTATGCCTCTGATAAAAATATTATATTACAAACAGGGGGTGTACAAATAAGTAATACATCACTACAGTGCTCCCATACTCTACAATGTAAGAGAAGAGACAGACATGAGGTCCTGTCTTATAATATTATTTAAAAAAGATAAGCTTGTTTAATAAAGTCCCTGCATAATTAAAGTATTATATGTTCATGTATGAGTAATATAGTTTTATCCATACCTAGCTGTGTGTGGATGCCACAACAGTTATGGGTAAATCCTGCATTACCCACAAGTACATTTAGTATTGCATAAATCTATACATAGTTCAATAGGTAAAATAATAGCTGTGTAAGTGAATGCAACAGGGTGTTGGGGTACCTGTAGGTGCCAATGGGGTTGCCGATGACATTCCACATGGCTGTGTATAAGACCACTTCATTTTGGGTTGTTCTTTTCAGACATAAAAATAGGAAACCCATTCTAGATAATAAGATGTGCTGATGATTATAAACTAAATGACATAATTACTCCAATAAAAACACTGGAGATCTACAAAATGGTCTAAAAAAACATGCCTGGTGCAATAGTGATGAGCTTTCCTTTATTGTCAACAAATATAACATTATAAGCAGAGCAAAGAGGTTAGGAACTCATTCATTTTTCAGTACCCACTGTATCCAGTTCAGAGCCATGGAGGAACTGGTACATAACGTGGAAAACAGCTGGTAGAGGGAGGAGTGCTAATGGGAAGATGCAAACAGACACACACACACACACACACACACACACACACACACACACACACACACACACACACACACACACACAAACATGCAGACAAAATGTATGCACAGCTTCAGGTAATTTAAAGGTCAGTTCAGGTACTAGTGTGCTTTTGAGAGGTGGATTGAAATTAAAGTGCCAAGCAAAACCTTATTCAAGCACAGGAAAGGTAAACAATTTCCATACAGAAACACCCCATTTGAGACTTGAACCAGAAAATCAAGGGGTGTGAAGCTGCAATGCAACTTTCTGCATCATGTGACTACAAAATAAATTGTCAGAAAAATGACACCACCATGAAAAATCTGTGGTGAGGGAGACACAGCAATAACTACTGTTTATTTACAGAAGTCAGAAATGTATATTCCATACCTCAATTAATTCAGAAGGGCACATCTAGCCACTATAGGAAAGCCATGGCATTTTAGTATAATTCACTAATATGACCTAGTATTTAATAAAAGGCTACTTTCTGAAGATTTCAAAGAAACTGTGTAAAACAAGGAGAAAAGATAAATTATTCCTTACTAGAAAAAACATTGTGTTTGAAAACTTGTCTAGTTCAAAAAGGCTGCAAATGTCAAAACAACAAATTTTCTAATTTAACAAAATCTAATTGAGAAATCAAAGAGTACAACTGGAAAACCATTAAGCAAACCAACCCGGCAAGTCAGGACCCGAAATCCAACAGCAGTGATAATACACTAGATTGTATTAAGTAGCGGTAGCCAAATATTTCTTCTGTTCTAATGGCATTTCCAACACGAACAGAAAAAAAATATCGGAAATATGTTTAGGCAGGATTCACGAAGCCTCCGTGTAAGAGTTACAAGGCTTACACGGAGGCTGCAGTTAAACGGTGTGATGTCAGCATGTCATGCATATGCATGAGGGCATGCTGAATCACACCTAAGGCTAACACGGTCCGTGGAAGACAGGAGGGGCGTGTCCGTAGGCTGATCCCTGCAAATGGACACGCCCCCAGAAGAGTAAAAGTCCCGAAAGTAAACCCCCACGACAGAGTCCATGTAAATGTGAATAAACACAACACAACACATTCACCCACAGATTATGAACATAAAATATATAAATGAACATGTTATATATTTTTTTTAAATTGTAAAGATGTTTGCCCGTGAGTGTGCTCGTTTGCGCGTGCGTGCCCATAGCTTAGCCACAGTTAGCAGTCAGTGGAAAAGCATATAAGAACTACATATGCAAAGTAAACCAAGAAGCAATAGTGTAGCGGTAGAGACGTCGGCTGAAGAGCAGGCAGTCATGGTTCGAGCCCCCCCAACATCAATTTTTATTTTTAGTGAAATAAGCACTAAACAAGTCCCTGACATATATGTACACATATAAAATTATATTTTATGTAAAATGTAATGAAATGTGTCATATATTTTGAAGAAATGTGAGATAACAAAATAATAAAAAATGCCAGATGTGCCTATAGCTGAGCTACAGTTTAACAAGTTGAGTGTATCTGCCCGTAGGTGAGCAGTGGTTTAACAGGTGTAAAATGAGTGCCCGTAGGTGAGCAGTTGTTTAACATGCTGAAACTGTGTGCCCCTAGCTGAGCTGAGCGTAATATGCATGCTGACAGCCAAATGACGTGTAAACCAGCATACCCCGTTTGTGCGGAGCTGCGCACCGTGCCAACAAGCTAACCAACGAGCAATGTTGAGCAAGCTGTAACAAAACTGCCTTTACACAGACACACCTCCTATCCTGTGTAGACAGTCATAAAATATAAAAAGCAGTGGCCAGGTTTGAACCCCGGATACCATGCACCATAGTCAAGGTACTGAACCACTAAGCCATGACAGCTGCACTTAGAAATGCAGTAATAACAAATATATAGGAATGAATAGAAAGAGGAGCATGACAAAGCAGGTTTTGTGAAGCTGATACAATTCCAAAATGGCCAATCACCGATAAGTGCGGGGAAAAACAGCATATATAAGCCCCATAGGTGGGAATACACAGCATAACCAATTGTAGAACCAACTTGCAGCCAGAATGTCAGGTGTAGGTGAAGGTAGTTGCTTTCGAGCACAGAGGTCGGGCATTGAGGAGTCCAAATATATGGTTTGGCTCCTTGTCCACAATCATGAGGCCCAACTCATGCAGGGCCAGGTCCTGTGGGGAGCATATAGGGCTAAGGCATGGGACCGGTTGGCTCATGATCTTACCAGTGCCACAGGGATACCAAGGACTGGTGAGCAGATCCGTCACCACCATGCGGACCTGAAGGGACGGAAGCAGGACCAACTGAACCATTGGATCCAGGAGGCATGGCAAATGCCCAACGCCTCACTACTGAGTAAGTTACATCTAATTATTTATGTAAGAAATTAACCTAGCTGATATTATGGAGATGTGTATTCCAATATTACTTTATTTATATTACAGCTGCAGGTGTCCGTTCTGCGAACCGTAGAGCCTATGGCGATAGGCTGGTGCGGTTGCACCACCAGGCAGGTCAGTAATCCTCTCCCTGTAATTGTAAATAAATATAAAAGTATGACAGTTAGAAAAAGAGTGTAGTGTAGTCACTAAGTAATAAAATGTGCAAGTAACAGTGTAAGAGGGTTTGCAAGTATTGCTTGATTACAAAAGTGTGATGCAGTCTGTAATCCAAACAGAAAAATGAAAAAGTCTGAAATAAAGTCTGAAATAAAGATGTCCCACCTGTAATATAATAGTACATAACCTGCAGCAGGCTGAAAAGTACAGCTGCAGAAGCTGAGTAAAACACGTGTGAAATATATCCCTGTTAAAATACAGAAACATGACAGAAGTGTGACTGTTGGAAAGGATTGTAATAACTACAGGTAAAACATGTCAATAAAGCCTAGAATTAAGTACCATCCTGAATTGCAACAATAAAACAAGTGAGAGAGTGTGAGAAAGAGTTATGAATCCACCAATAAAGTAGTAATAACTCCTGAATAAAGTATACTGCAGTCAGTACAGAATTAAATGAATGTGACAAGCAGAACCAAACTGCAAAATGTGTTGAAAATGTTACTGCAGCTGGAATGTGTATCCCAAAATCTGGATATGTTGCTCTCAGTCTGCAATATGCAGATAGTATGGTAGTCTGAAATACCAAACATCCACAGTTGTCTATAGCTATATAAAGCAAATGTAGCAGGATGATGTAGCTGAACAGAGCCACATATGAATGTGTATGAATAAAAATGAAAATGTATATTGATGTAGTAGTAACATTCCTATCACCAACCTGAAGTAGTTATCACATAGGAAACTGTAGGTAGAACTGTAGTGTGTATATATCTGCAGCTATTAGAAATGTACAGCATATGTATTGGTACATGAAGGTGTTAATTAAATTTTCTTCACCCTACCCTATAACCACATATAATCCATTCCTAGTGAAATTGGTATGTGCAATCACAATTAACACCCCTGGACATTTGTCCTGTTGGGTCATACATATTTGCATGTACGTTGATGCATCTGCCCTGTTCATACATCCAAACCTGATGGCCTGTTGCCATCAATCAACCCTGCATGTTGTTGGACTGTGTATTGCTGTTCAAAATATTCATGTGTTATGCTTGCTGTTCAATGGTTTGAATATCTGGGTGTTTGGTTAATGGGAATACTAATGCATGCTGTTACAACTAATTGTGAATGGTATTGTACGTTACTAACCCAAACTGTCATGACATAATGCAAAACATAGGATGACAGGGAAGGCGGGTTCCAGCGGACCCACCTCTCCCACCTCAGCTGGCGAGTGCACCTGGCAGTAGTCCCCAGTCCAGACCCTGCAGGTGGAAGCGGTGCAGGGGATGGGGCTCGTCCCCCCTCTGCAAGTGTGGCCGGAGGAGAACAACCACTCACCTTTTGTAGTGTCCGGACTGTGGTGTGTAGGGAGATCCAGGAAGCTGTTCTTGGGCCCCTACACCAGCTAGAGGCACAGGTGGCACAACTAATGGGCATGCCTGCTGCCCAGCCTACACAGCCCCGAGCACAGCCCCGTCCTGGGCTGTGAAGGCACAGTGGCAACTGCCCATGGGTGGGATATCAGTTCCACTGTTGCCATCTGTGGGCTCATGGGCTCTAGATATCCAAACATCCATCCCTGTCAATTGTGTAACCCCCCACATGTGTCATACACTGCCCCTGTATGTGTCTGGTTTGTCTTGTCTGTTGACCTACCCAACCTACCTCCCCAGCTATACCGACTTCCTGTACCTGACATACCACTCTCACCTGAAAAAAAAAAAAAGGAGCACTCTGTACCCACAAAAAAATTACGCCCCATACATAGCTGCCCATTTCGCACACATGTCTGCTGGACATGGAAACTGTCAATTACAATTGGCTGTACAACAAGTATTATTGTTGTCCTCACACTTCTCTCAGGAGTGGAAGGTTTCAAATGTCACACCAAATTACAAACATATGCAAAGCTGTTGCTGATGAAGAAATGGGCAGCTATGGGCCTTACCTACATCCCTCCTGCAAAACCCGAGCTTGTTTCCCTACTGTCTTACCCTCTTTGTGACCTCTTTTTCACCACTTTCCTGTCTCCCCATTTTCATTTCTTTCAAAGAAAATAGCGCGGGTGTGCGCAAGAGTAAGCACTTTTAAGCGGTTGTAAGCGGGTGTGTGCGGAGCTGAACACGAGTGCGCATGCGGGAGCTCCACGCAAACTAGCGCTAACCCGGTTACAACTTCTTAAAAGTGCCTTAGTCACTCTGAATGACAAGTCCTGTAGTCTACTCAAAAGCAAAATAAAATCCCACTGTCAGTCCCGAACATTGCAAACAGTAGTCTGCATGACTTACCACTAAGCTATGACTGTTATATAAGAACATTGTGCTACAATAAATATATCATGTAATAGTGGAATGAATGTAAAGGGAATATAGGATGTGTAGCACACAAAGCATGTCATGTATATTTACTGTCAAATGTAGTGGATTTCTAGAATAGTAGTGTGTGAAAAGAAACAGCCATGCTAGTTTGTAGCTAGTAGGTAATAATGTCACTGTAGCACCTTGCAAGCCACACACATACTCACAGCCGGATAATCACTGCCCATACCCCACAACCTCTTACAGGAACACATCTGGACTAAGTAATAAAAAATGTGGAGCAAAGGGCCAAAAACAGGGACACATTCCAAATAATGCTACAACAAACTTAGTTCAGAGAGTAACAGGTTCTGCATTTTGTTGGATGTTTGGAAGGGTATGAAGTCTGAAACTTAAATGTTTGTTGCTATAGTCTGACTTGAGCCCACATTGATTTGCCAGAAAAAGCTGTTTATGAGATATTGACCAAAATATGAGGCAAAAATGTGGACAACCTGCAAATATCTGTACACTTGAGAGGGCTGACACTGCCATATTTGAATAGTTAAGAGCCTAGACATAGCAACAGTGACTGAGTTACAGGGATGCCCCACAGACTCCCTGTGAAATGTACAAACAGTAGTCAGAAAGGTGTTACAACACATGCAATGGTAACTATGAAGTACGAAAGTATGCACCACTTGCACGGCAGAAATAGTGTAGTAATACATATGCGCATGCTATCCCACAGTCACAACTGCAGAATACCAGACAATATAATGGGTGTACCCCACTGATATGTACCATTCCACGAGGCACATAAAAGATGCACCTGAGAGTCTCTGGGGACTGCACAGCAGCATACTCAAATACCCTAATAGATGTCAAGGCCCACACCATGGCCAGACCACACTGCATGCAGTAACACCCTAGCAGATATAGCAAGCATTCCAAGGTGTGAATGTACATGGAAAATAGGAAAGCCACAGCAACACACTACAGTCAAGACACCTAGCAGGCATACAAGTAGCGAATGTAAAAGGCAAATATTGAAGCCATAGCAACAAAGTGCAAGAGCCACTGCTATACACCAGTTACACCACATGTCCCACAGGAAAGCACACACACCCACATTAACAGTAGTAGTAGTCTTAGGTGTCAGTGTACATATACACTTAGTACAGGAAACTGGAGAAATGAATGGAGAAATGTTAATCTACAACACAGCCGGAAATATGAGTGAGATACTAACCTTTACACTCACAGAACAGTGTCCACAGCATACCAGCATGGTCCCTGCCCTTAAATTCTGAAAGGGCTACGCCTATCTCACATACCTTTTTATAGCACTGTCCTGAAATCACAGTAAGAACTGCAATCAGTACACAACCGGCTGCATGCAAATAGCAAATGCTGGCTAACAATTGGTGCAGAGGCCATCACATGGACATATGCAGATACCTACAAAAGCATGCTGTACTCCCAGTCCACACATGCAATACTTTCATTGCACCCTGTGAAGGTAGGGAGAGGCAGAGAGAGAGAGAGAGAGAAAAAAAAATAAATAAACATACACAAACAAAACCAGTCAGCAACAACCACTTGAAACCTGACAACTGGCAAGTGGAGCAGCAGGACACGAAACCAGATGGCAACACAAGCAGCTGTGACAAACACAGGTAATGTAAAGTAATACTTTAAAAGTCTACATACTGTGAACCCTCCATATGTGTCATTGGTCTGTATCCATATGTATGTGAAGATGTGCATAGGGCAGGGGGCATACAGCAACTATCAGTGAAGGCTGTACATACATATGTATGTGAGGGCATCTATGTGCACATATCAATGTAGGTTGCAGTGCAATGTACAAAGTAGGTTTCACAGTTATGTATGTTTAACAGTATGTTAGTGTGTGTATACAGTTTTGTAAACAAACATGTTGATATACCTATCTATTATATGGATACGTATGTATGTCAATATATGTATATATATATATATATATATATATATATATATATATATATATATATATATATATATATATATATAATATGCATATATGTATACATACATAGAGAGGGATGTAGGAATACATAGACAGATGTAGATAGATAGAATATGTACAAACATATATATGTAATACACACATACAGATATAGATATATGTAGATACATATACATAGACAGACAGATCTGACTATCTACAGGTATGACTGTATATGACAATCTCACACTCCCCCTGTCCCACCCACTCTGTCACTCTCACCCCCTCTCTGTCACACCCCCTCTCTCCATATCTATAGCAATATATGTACATCAATATATATATGTGTATATGTATACAGACATATATATATATATACATATATATATATATATATATATATATATATATATATATCTATATACATATATATATATATATATATATATATATATATATATATAGAGAGAGAGAGAGAGCTGTATATATATTCTGAGTGAGGCACATGTGTACAGATGTATTGCAACAGGTGCCTGGTGACAAAGGCATGGAGTGAACACCAGTGTCAAAACTGGAGTACCATACCCCATTTCAAATCACCTACACCAGTAACCACCAGATATGTGATTGGCTGCCCACCACTGCATGCGTCAGTGGTGAACAGGGTCATAAATGTGTACAATAGTCCCCCCAATGATATTCACAGTGGCACACTATTCCTGGAATACCTGCACATGGTATGTGTCAGCAGACATGGTGTGTCAGCTATGGACATGTAGGTCAGTGTACCCCTCCAAACCACACAATGGCTGCCACGGTATGTACCTCACATGACAACTACAGGTATGGAGAAGGACACAGTGACATGTACAACACTGTGACAATGCCCTCAAACTCATTACCAATGCACAGTGACTGACAACACCGCAGAGTACACACATACTACCCACATAGAGGTTACCACTCCTGGATTTACATACTTAAGTCACACCCGTGACAGATGTCCAACAACCATAGTAACACCTCACACCATCCACAACCCAAATGACTGCTGTGTGTCGTCTGTAACACTGCAGTAGAGAGCACATGGCGGAGGTACAGGTTCCTACCCACAGATAAGACATACCCTGCAATAAACCACACAGCGTTAAGAAGCAACACTCCCCATGAGTACATGTCACAAATACCCCTGCTGAATGTTAGTCAGATAGGTAATATGCCATATGAGTCTCCCTGTGTAACTGTTTGACAGGAGCAGGTACCATCACATCACATGTGTCACAATGGTCAGAGTAGCAGAACAGTATGCTGCTGTAGTCCCAGGGGCAATAGCATATTATATCGTATTGTATTGTAATGTATTGTATTGTGTTGTATTGTATTGGTATGTAGAGGTGCCTCCTTCGTGGAGTGGAACCACTGCTGCTTTATGCCAGTGTACAGGTACATATCCTGTAGTTAGGCTACTGTGACATAGCACTTCTATATGTGTGTTGAGCTCCTCTTGGAGTTCATGTAGCATGCAACCAGGGATACCATCAGGTCCCATTCATGTTGTGTTTTCTGCTTTTCTGAGGGCGGCTCTCACCTGGACATCTGTGATGACAGGGAGGTTACAGTCAGCTGGGATAAGTATGTCTTATTTTGGGGGAGAGTTAGGGGGGAAACCTGCACTGAACCTGTCTGCCACAATGTTGCCAACATCTGTGGGTTCAGTGAATTATTTGTTGTTGTGTACTAACTATGAGCATATTGGAGGGTTTCTGACCAGGTTGCTAACATAACTGAAGAAGGCCTTGTGGTTATCTGTAGTGTCCCTGTTGATTTCCCTTTCAAAGTTGCCCATTGATGTTTGTATGAGAGAAAATAGCTCCTTACTAGTGCTGATCAGACATGCCTTCCCTTTATGGAATTATGCTCTGTCTTGCAGTAGCTTCCATCTTTTGTTATACAATCTGTCTATGGCTGGGGTCCACCAGACAGGATGCTGTCCCATTGTGGAGAGTGTCTTGGTCTTATATGGGATTGCATGATCCATGCATTCTTGGAGATGTCCGTAGAAATCATTTGTGAAGGGGTCAGCATTGTGGGTTGTGTATTCCACTGGCCCAGTGGGCTTAAAGGATACCATGTCAGTGTTACGAAGTGTAACGTTTGCATTTGAAATATTATTCACTGTAGTCATTTGTGCTGGTGGTGGAGGTGGGATATGTATATCCAGGGCAATTAGTTTGTGGTCAGCTCACAGTAGTTGATGATATACCCCATACAGTACCTCGATACAAACCCCCAGAGTGAGGAGGTGCTTTGGACCTGAATCAGTGTTCTGACTGCTGGGGTTTGGTAGTATGTCATATGGAGTGTGCCAGGTACTGTTGCACAGTTGTTGGCTGAGCACTGATACCTGGCCATTTACATGTGTATCCACCAATAGACAGACAGATGCTATATATGTGAGATATGTTGTATCACAACAGTCGAGTAGCATGTGTAGTATGTGTGCCAAATTCTGCTGACATATTTTGCTGATATCATGTTATTTCCTTTTTCAGTACCATGGCTCACCAGCTCAATCCAGCATACTCTGCAGCTGAGGATGAGGAGATACACCAAAGCCTGGTGCGGGATTATGCAATACTCTTTTCCCGCACCAGCCAGAATCAGCAGGAGAGGGCTGCACTGTGGCAAGACCTGGTCCGTCGGGTAAATGACATAGGCATGCATAATAGGACATATGAACAGGTACGACATCACTGCAGTGATTTAATCAGAAATGTCCGTCAGCGTGCGTCGGATATCCACAGGCAACAGGTTGCCACAGGTGGTGGGGTGGCTACACATCCCCCACTCACCAGACTGGAGGGACTACTCATAAGTGTTGTGGCTCCAGCCCACCAACAACAACAACAGCAGCAGACCTACATTATGATGGAGGCTGGAGCCACGCAGCAGCAAGACTACGAGAGTGCATGTAATATGCCATATGTATAGTTGACTGTTGTGTACACTGGTAGTTAATGCATGTGTGAGGTGTGTCCTTGGTTTATAGCTGTCATCATAGTATTTAATGTGCAAGTGTGATATTCTCAATATCAGCAGCTGACCTGTGAAAGGCGACTGTTGTATTACTGACCTGTATCATACTCAGTAACAATGGCACAGCTGTGCCCACTGACATTAATTTCCTCACTTCTGCAGGTCCCTCCAGTGTAACAGCAATGCAGCCTATCCATGCTGGTGAGTGTGTATTAACAATACCTTTAATAGTCTTGATAGTAATAGTAATATTAGGCTCACTGAGTAGTGCTCTGTGTATGCATGCAGGTGTGCCTGTGTCTGTGTGTTGATATCTCGCATACTGAGTAGTGTGCAAGTGTGCAACTGTGTGCATGTGTGCAACTGTGTATGTGTGCATGTGTGCATGTGTGCACCTGTGCATGTGTGCATGTGTGCATGTGTGCACCTGTGCATGTGTGCATGTGTGCACGTGTGCATGTGTGCATGTGTGCACCTGTGCATGTGTGCACATGTGCATGTGTGCATGTGTGCATGTGTGGATGTGTGCACCTGTGCATGTGTGCATGTGTGCATCACTGGTAACATTGTGTAGACATTGTAAACTGTGTTTCCTGTTTTCCTCCCACAGGTTCTGGTGTTGCTCTGGTGTCATGCAACAGGGAACCTGAATCAGGTGCCACAGGTACTGATAATGATGACATCTGTGTAATGGCACAGTAAGGTATGCCACGGTCCGTCATTGGTCAGCCAATTGACAGTACACAGCTGTCAACCCCATCAATGCGCACAGTTATCCTGCCAATACACCCTTTGTCACCCATGTCCCTAGATGATGGACAAGATACAGTGGGCATTGACCAGGGTAATGTGGTATCTGTGGCACATGCTTCCCCACACAGTAGCGATGGGCATGGCCCTCAGATGGTACCACACAGACAGATGTCCAGGGGTTCTCGTGGGAGCATCTGTGGGCGTACTGCCCCTGTCAGATGTGCCCACAGAGGTCTTACAACCGCAGCTATGTTTTGGGCTGTCATGCAGGCACAGTCACGTATGGAACGGTACACCAGACAGGGTCTGAGGGAGCTGACAGCATGTCACACAGCCATGACTGACAGTATGCAAGACATTGCGGCTGCCATCCGTAATTTCACCGATGTCATAGACAGACATTGTGGGGACATATTAGACCGGTTCCACAACTACATGTCCATGAGCCAGGGCTATGGTGGATGGTTGAGTCATCGACGTGGGCGTATGCCAGCAACAGCAGCAGCTGGCAGTTGTCATGGACGACAACAGGGCCACAGCCGCCCCCATAGTGCCAGCAGCAGCCCCAGCAATGCTGGGTCTGTGCTGTCATCAGACCGCCCAAGGAGGCCACGTGCACGTGGCTCTGGACAGGCCCGACAGGGATCTGTGTCCAGTCAATGTACACCTGCTTCTGATGACAGTACCCAGTCTGGATTGGTACTGGATATGGTCCGTAGCAGCCCTGCAAGGCACAGGTACCGTGTCCGTGGCCACAGACACTGATCTGTATGACCTGGCAGGTACAGTCTGTGGCTGTCCACAAACACCAGTATATGGTAGCCATAAGGTGAAACTTTGTACATCCATACACACATGTGAATTGACAACATCTAGGGCTACCGCATACATGCACACACTGCATCAACATTGCCCCACCTTGTACTGCTGTCCCTCACCAACACACATACACATACATGTCAATTGGTGGTATCAGTGGCAGACTCAGGCATACCAAGTTCATACCCTGTGCATATGATGAAACTGTGCCACCTCCTGCAATCTGTAACATCAGTGCAAGTACAGGTTAACATGTTGCTGATGCACAGGGTGACTACATAGACGTGTAGTAATAGTATCATGTTGTTAACAGTACTGTGTGCTGATATAATTTTGGGTATATCCCAGCATGCCTGATGCAGTAAGGGTATGATTGTCTTGTACTGTTGTCTACACCCATGGTAAGTACCATAGTGTATCATCTGCACATGTTGGCATACTGGTGGCAAGGATGTCAACAGAAGGCTACATACATAGGTAGCACAGAGGATAAGGTAATGAAAGTATTGATACGCAATGATGGACATGTAAACTGCAAGTTGCATGTTGCCCACACTGGACTCTACAATGTGGATGTTTGAGGATGTTGATATGTGTGCAGTACTACAGGACTGGTACAGGACACACAGGAGCACCCTAACACTGCAAGCTCACATCTCATACCATGCTAGACAGCCCCAACACACAGAACTAACTGTCACAGGAGGGAGAGCCCCCATACATGTCAAGGATACTGTGGTGGCAGGCCAGGTAGCATACATCCTACTAAGTATGGAACCACTGAGTGAAGGCTCAGTGTCTGTTATTTGACATGTGTATTACTGCAGGTATGAGCACCTGGGCTTCCATCCAGTTATTGTACATCCTGACGGTACATGGTCTGTACACTTGTGTGCACTGAGACTGGACCCTAGCCATCAGACCTGTGTATTTCCATGTACATGTGTATAGTGCCTGCATATTTGCACTGTTACCTACTGGAAGTGGTACAGCTTGTTTGCTGTACAATGGACTACATGCAGCCCTGCTTACTGTAGCTTTGTTTGCATGCATGTTTGCTTGCAGTTACCCTGGAACACTGATCCCACCTGCAATGCAGAGTTACAGAGCTTCTGTGCACTCCTAGTGGCATCTGCATAGCTTACTATATGTATGTCCATGTCTCACTTGACAGAACGTCACTGTTTGTCCTGTTCACATGTACGTTGCCTGTGACACATTGCATATGACTTACCTGGCATTTGTCCACGTGAACAGTCATATATGCCAGTGCTAACTAATCACAGGCATTACACCCTAACATACTCACCTTCTGTTGAACCACCTGCTTTGCTAGGGATGGCTTGCACCTGTCACCCCTGGGCTTTCGGATATTGGCAAAGGCTCTTGCTACCCCCATAGTGCCTTTTTAGGCAAGGCTCAAAAGACAAACACACCTCCATAGGTATCACAATGGATAAGAAACTAAGAATAATACTACTCAATGCCAGAAGTCTAAACCTCAAGATGCATGTACTCGAAACTCTCCTTAGCATGGAGAACATCGATATCTGTGCAGTAACAGAAACCTGGTTCAGGGCTCCCGAGGGCACCCCAGCTCTACCACGTTATACCTCATACCATGCTTTTCGGCCCCAAAACTTGGACTGAACCACAAAAGGAGGGGGAGTATCGATATTCATCAAAGATACCCACACCTCCAGGTTGGTGGCAAAGCACGAAGCATCAGAGACTATCCATGTGCAACTAACAGTGGGTAAAACTGCCTTCCAGTTTATAGCCTGCTACAGACCACCCTCCCAAACCCAGGAACCCCACTCGGCCTCCCTGAGAACACTGGAAAATATGAAGGTCTCTCCAAACACCATTATATTGAGCGACTTCAACTACCCAAACATAGACTGGGAGCATTACTCTAGCTCCAACACCCTAGCCCAAAGGTTCCTAGAATTAATAAACTCAAATGCTATGGAACAACTTGTTACCATTCCCACAAGAGGGAAAAGCATACTGGACCTGATCATCACCAGCATGGAGACTCTATGCTCCAGACCAGAAGTGTATCCCTCACTGGTAAGATCAGACCATAAACTAATCTCACTGGATATTCACATCCCGAACCCACCCCCTGCCCAGAAAACCACAGTGAAAAACTTCTCTAAAGCAAATTTCACACTCCTCAAAACCGAGGTGGAATCCTTCAAAGCCCCGTGGCCTGTGGAAAATACGGCCCAGACCGCAGAATCCTTTATAAACGCATTCTTTGAACACCTTCAGGAATGCATGGATCATGCGATCCCAAATAAAACCAAGACCCAATCCCCCAAAGGCAGACGTCCTGTCTGGTGGACCCCAGCCATAAACAAACTATACAATAGAAGGAGGAAGCTACTAAATGATAGAGCAAAATCCCCAAAAGGGAAGGCATCACTGATCAGTATTAGCAAAAAACTACGGGCACTCATAAAATTGTCTAAGGCCAGCTTCGAGAGAAAAATTGCACAGGACACTAAGGATAATCACAAGGCTTTCTTTAGTTATGTTAGGAACCTGGGTGGTAATTCCCAGATATGCACAGAATTAGTCCAAAATTACAAAAAATACAGCGAACCCATAGACATTGCCAACATCCTAGCTGACAGGTTCAGCGCAAACTTCTCCCCCCCACACCAAAAGGGCAAATATCTATCCAGCAGAGTGCTGCCCCCCCTGACATCTCAGATGCTCAGGTAAGAGCCACCCTCTCCAAAGAAAAAAACACAGCATCAATGGGACCAGACGGTGTCCCGGGCTGTGTCCTACATGAACTCCAAGAAGAGCTAAACACAAACATAACACTACTGTTCAATCTCAGCCTTACTACAGGATATGTGCCCAAAGAGTGGCGTACAGCAATAGTGGTCCCTCTCCATAATGGTGGTGCCTCAACAGATCCTGGAAACTATCGCCCCATAAGCCTGACTAGCTTGGTCTGCAAAGCTATGGAAAGGATCATCATGGACCTCATAAATAAAGATATTGGGGACCTACAGACACTGGATACTACCCAGTTTGGCTTTGTTAAGGGCAGATCCTGCCTCCTAAACCTGGTTGATTTCTTTGAAACAGACAACAAGGCCATTGACGAGGGGAAGGTGGTCCACACAGCCTACCTGGACCTTGCAAAAGCCTTTGATACAATACCCCACTCGGGCATTATAGATAAGCTCACCAACTTAAATATAAACCCCTATGTCACTAGATGGATTGCAAACTGGCTCAAGGACAGAACCCACTTGGTTAGAATTGCTGGAGCCATGCCAGACTCCAAACCAGTTAAAAGTTGTGTCCCCACAAGGCTTAGTCCTGGGACCTCTCTTGTTTGGTATATATTTCCCGGAGGTACAGACCAACACGGAAGGACTGTGGCTGACCAAGTTTGCAGATGACTGG